>NC_090884.1:25142042-25144542 GCF_036669925.1 Montipora capricornis
TCAACGCTCCAACTTTGCGCCATCCAACATTGTTCGACCGTTTTGCCACCCATGTTGGGTGATGCTCGTCCAACATTTTTTGTTCGATCAAGTGTTGGATGGAGTTTGCTTTTGATCAAACATTGTGACCAACAATTCTGCTCGACGCAACAATGTTGCAGTGTTTTGCCCCTCTATTTCAACAAAGTTGTGTCCTGAATCGAGTTACGTTCGCACTGCAAACCAATCACGAATCGCTGTTTTATTCTCAAGCCTAGGCTTCTTGCATTATTTACAATAAAGGTGGCGGACAGGGATCAACACTGAACAGCCAGAAACTTTGATCAGAGAGTATGAAGCAAAGCCATGTCTTTGGGACATTCTCAGTCCCTTTAATCACTAACACTCCCTTTGGAGATTTCTGGTTCAATAGAGTTTACAATTTCTGCAAATTGATCCGAGCTCACTCTCATCATCTCCTACGTGCAGATGTATCTTGAAGTGAACATACCCTTTTCTACACGCTCTCTTAACCACTTTTGGTTTTCCTCGTTTAAATCCATCATTTCAGTCCTCAAACAGCTTCAGTAGCACAAACGGTACGAGCGGTTTTCGTTTCAGTGTTCGCGCCATACTTATAAATTTGGCGCCAACTTGAACTTGAATGTTTCATCAAGCATTGTTGGATAGTGTTTTGACACTACCCCCACTTTTACATCCAACAATGGTGCATGTGGAATCCAACTTTGTTCGATAGTTTGGCCAGGGCTTAACAAGGAAGAACTCGAGCAGATGCGTAAGCAGCGATAGGTGAGGGTGCGGATTAAATTGATTTTATACTTTCTAGGAGTGACAGAGTCCCACTTGGTGTAGAGGCCATCTAAAAATGGAATCTCCTGGTTTTCTTCACTTTGTATTGTAAATTTGATATTAGGATGTCTGGTGTTAAGAAAATGCAGAAACTGGCCGCACTGGCTTCACCTTCGAACAACGAAAACGTGTCATCCACATATCTAAACCAAATGGAGGGACGAGAATCTACATTAATCAACCAGTTCCATTAGTAGGGCTAACGATCACGTGGTTCATATGGGATAGAAATCTAGCACTTCACGTTACACTACACTCTCTCCAGTTAACTTTGTTTAAAATATAAGTGCTACACGGCCAGCGTTTGTATAAACATAACCTTTCCTTGTACTTGTACATGTTAATTGCCGTGACTTTAACATCTTCAGTTCCCAGGGCCTGCTCCCGTCTGACCTTGTAGCTCAGTCGGTAGAGCGGCGGAGATCCAACCCGAAGGTCGTGGGTTCAATTCCCACCCTGGTCAGAGTTTTTCTCTGTCCTTGTGTGGACCCAGTTCCATTAGTAGGGCTAACGCTCACACGGTTCATATGAGATAGAAATCTAGCACTTCACGTTACAATACACTCTCTCCAGTTAACTTCATTTTTGTTCAAAGTCACACATGAAAATGTTAGCTAATACTGGACCTATGTTTTTTTATTCGGGACCTTAAGCCAAAATTAAACAAACAAAGTGATTCTATCCGCGCAAAGCTGTTTGCTTAACACTTCCAATAGTTTTCATTCTTTTCACCTCTTAGTTACACTTTATTTTCGCATTCTGTTATTTTTATTGTTCGTATGTAAATACTTAGCTTTTACCTTCATTCCATTGTTTCAGAAATTGTATATATGCGGAAATTTTATTCATGAACTCTAACTTGAAAATGACAGTGGAACGGTCAAAACGTCGCTCTTATTTTTTATCGCTCGTTTTTATAACTAAATGTTGTAATGTTAAAAAAAAAAGGGGGGCTGGTTCAAAACAGAGGTCACAGGTCATTGTCTTACCAATGCAGAAACAACCCTTTACCAATGCTAACATTAGGGCTAAGAACTTTTGAATATTTAGGATTCTTTCTGTATTGATAAGTATTTTTTAACACTTGAAAAATCACATCATATATGGTATCTAGAACTCTGATTTCGAATTTTACTTCTATTTTCTTCGAAATTAATTCATCAACCAAAATATCTTTTTGACAAAGTTATCTCTTTTCTTAGTTTGTGGAAACATTATTTTAATTTCTTTATTTTACGGTTGACTTGAGATCCTTGATGAATAAAGGTGCATCGTAGTTGCTGAAATTATGAAAAAAACCTTAACCCTAACCCGGAATCAATAAATGAGCAGCTTCTCTAAAACCTTAAACCCAGTAAAGAGGCACTTTTTCTTATTAAAACGCTTACTACAATTATGAGAAATGTTTGATTTATTGACGTTTTTAATTTGTGATAATTATTATATTCAACAATGTCACATCACACGAAACTGGGTGTGGCCATCACATCGCGCATTCGCACAACCACCTGGTTCATTGGCAGCCATGGACAGCTGTTTCGGCCTTGTTAGGCCTTATAAGCATGGCATAGCCAATGCTCAAGTAATTTAATTAAGACCAGGGCCAAGGGCTTTAATTGGTAGACGTCACGTGACATTTGTGCAAAAATAG
>NC_090884.1:25149542-25157042 GCF_036669925.1 Montipora capricornis
TTGCTTTCAGAAGATGCTCTCTGCTGTTGTAATTCTTCTTGACCCTCTATTTACTATTTAATTCACCAGTACCACTTGTTTGCTTTGTTTATCAGGAATCTCCCAGTCTTGCAAATGACCCTATTTATTTTAAGACGTTAGAGGCAGAAGTATTACACTCGCTCCAAAGGATTAAGCGTGAAATAGGAACAAAACGACCTCTGAAGGCCAACATTTGGTGTCAGTTCGGAACCGTTCTTATTCGCCAGGGTGATGAAGGTATCATTTTCACTATTGCGACTGACACACGTGAAATAATCTGTGCTCAACATTTGATATGAATGTTGTAAACTTGTGCGAGAAAGACAATTGCTAAAAGATAGTGTTTATCTGCTGTTTCTTGCTTTATTTGCGTGCATACAAATGGTTAACCAGGTATAGTTCGACGGATAATATTTGCTCGGACTCAGGTCCGAACAACTTAGGCCGAAATTTCGGATGAAATGTCTAAACTTTACAGACGCGTAAAACACCGAAAATTCTGAATTTTTGACCCAATTAATCGAGCCCAACTAACTCACGAAAATAGAAAAGATTCCGAGAAATGGGAGTCTCGTTGAACACCTCTTCCCCCTTGGTGTGCCTGAGCCTCTTGTACATGGCTAGGGTTGGAATTTTTTTTATTACCGGGGATCGACAATTGATTTTAAAAACTTATGCATATTACTTCCTTGTTGGTTAGGCCCTGGCGGCGAGTGGAGTATTGAAAATGCTTTGGGGAAGCTCGTGGAGGGAAGTGAGTGGAAGACATTATTTAGAGGAGGAGTCAACCTGGATGAGAAATTTGTGGAACAGCGTTTGTGCAATCAGTCCCTTCCCGAATACGAAGACTATCAATCAAAATACGAGTTAACATTTCCAACGCCAAATGGGGGTCGATTAACTTTCAAGGTGAGGCCAAAAGCCCATTACCGCGACTATGAGCAGAAATCCACACGGAAATCATACCAAAAACAGCAAAAAACACATGGATTGAGAGACGCTTACGAATGGTGGATGATTTCCAAGAGGCTTATCGAAAAATTTCCAGATAATTGCGAAGATCACTTCTTTCTTACGTCTATAACCCACACTTCAAATATTTAGTTCGGACTGATTTCGATACTTTTGCATTTAGAGATATTGCTTGCCTCGTAGGTTTCTCGTAGGGTTATTGGGATACCATTGATGGACAGCATAGAGTTATGAGCAAAAAAAGGGCATTCCCTCGTGTTTCCTCTTCGGATGAAGTGTTTCAACATGTTTGTTTGTTTGGTTTTTGTTGGCTATACAGCTGCAGGAAAGTACATCCAAAACCAGGTCAAGCGCTGTTCACTACCTCAAAGATTCGCTCTTTCTCATTAGATAACAAGTCTGGTGCATGATGGAGGCTTACCATCGTTTTGTAGTATAATGAAGTGGGTTGTACTTAAAGTGAACGCTGTAGACTGGACTAGTCTTTTCTGTTCCAGGTATGGGTCATGAAGAAGAATGTGGGAAAAACGTTGGAGAGTATAATATTCCCCTTTACTGACCTAAAGAACATTTTGGATGAGGTATGCTTTGAAGACGAGTTTACGAGCTCTCGATGCCGTGGATGGTTTTTTTTACCATCTCAAAGATATCTAAGAGCAGATATCTTATTTCCTGGCTGCGAATTTGATTGCAGACTCACTATTCGTGCACTAGCAGGTATGTGAAGTATATTCATGACCCTTTGCCATTGCGCGTACATTGTCGTCGAACCTCAACATCATATCTTTGAGATATCATTAAAAGCATTGTATTTACCGGCCACAGGTGCTGCATTCATTATTGCTCCAGGCACCAAATTGCAAGAGGTGTCTGCTTTATACCCTTTTGGAGGTGAAAAGAGGCAGCCTCTCCGGCTTTACGCGAAGAGAAATAAAGGGCCAGCTACAAGCCTCGAAGGCCCAACAGGCTGGCGCTTATCTCTGGTTTCTGTCGAATGAACCGACTAGGAGTATTTCTATTTCCCCCTGAATGGGATGCTAGTCCATCGCAGGGTTACCCCCAACATTAACTTCGCCGATACCCAGTTACACACCTGACTGGAGAGAGGCACCGTGAGAGTAAAGTGTCTTGCCCAAAAACAAAACGCAATGCCTCCGAACAAGACCCGAACTCGATCAGGAGTCGAGCGCAGTAACAATGAGGCCAACGCGCCTCCCAAAAGAAAGCTTTGTGAAATTCCTGCTGGCTGAGACTTTGCCTGGCCTCTTTTATTTAATAGGAAAAGGGACATTTCAATCCGGCTAATGTATTTACCTGGTTTCGTTACTTTCCCGTGATTTTAGACAGTGGTTTCCACATGGACTTTGTGCCCGAAGACGACATAAGAAGCACTTTGCTGAGGTATCTCTCCAAAGTGACTTTTTCAGATGAAGATGAATTTGGACTTCGTCTTCCAGATGAGAAACTACCAGATGGATTTAAGCTGTCGTTTATGCGTTGTTCAAAACGAACTGTGTATCGTTTGTCGGAAGATGTTTCAATCATTCTCTCAAAGGAGAGTACGGGCATGTATGGAAGAGACATCAAAAAGGTGTGATTGCGACCGCCTTCTTCATGTTAACCTTGATTTCTTTTGGGAGGGGGCATGTTCCTGTTGAGGGCTTTCATTGTAATCCAGGCACTTCATTAAATTTCAACCCAGGGGATGTGAGGGGGGGGGGGGGAATGGTTAAGGGAAAGGGGTAATGGGAAGTTATGCAATCCAATGAATTCAAATCCTGTTATGTTGAAGGCAGAACCTTATAACATCATCCAAGAATACAATTGTCGTTCATCATGAATACAAAAGATGTAAACTTTGGCCATATAAATCTATAACTGAAAAAAAAAAAATTCGATTAAAAACGTTATTACACCTTTTGCCTTTTGTTAACAGAAAACAGAAATTCATTTTATTTTGCGTGAATTCAATAACATCTTAGGTAGTACATATTCACCAATAAGTGTTTTCGTTAACTCTTGAATCATCCGTTGGTCCATTTGCGCAATTGTCATACTAATGCATCCTTAATAACATCATTGGAATGTTATCAAAAAAAAGAAAAAACAAATTAGTCAGTCCTGTCTGACACTACTGAAGGAGCAGGCAAGAAAATGGTTGCTCCTTAAAATGTAGGCGGGCGGAAAATCTTACAATCTGCCTAATACACACCTTTGAGATTTTTTAACTTCATGTACAAAATCAATTCATTTTAGCTGTCTCTTGTAGTCAGTTCGCTTTTTATCACAACTTGTTCGTAGTTATCTAGCATAACCAATCTGTTGGAAGGAAGCAAAAGCATTTTTCGTTTTTAGGAGACCGACGTCTACATGTATCTTTATTGCAAAGAATGGGACGAGTTGCTTAACAGTGAAAATTGGGAGCCTGAAGAAGTAATAAGAAAGCTTCCTGATTTCTTCCGCTTTGTGAAGAAAGTCCAAAGTTCTATCATGGACAAAATGAAACATGAAGGCGCCACAGGTTTGTAATATAATTACTGTAAATTAATCATGTTAATCTGGTTGTGGAGTGAAGATAGCTACGGAGATAGCTACAGTTTAGAGATAGTTACGTTTTGGATTCAACAGACTGACTGTTCCAAGGGCGTAACCACTGCATTAAAGAATTGTTGGCCGTGTGTTTTTCATGAAACGAATATTGTTAGAGGCCAAAATACTACCATAACAACGTTCTTATTAAGGATTTCTTTGGCCGAGTTTTTATTTCGCTCTCACCCACAGGTGCTGTACACTTTGCAATTTTTCTTGCAGCTTGTCTCGCAACGCCATTTCTACAAACGTTCTGACATTACAAAACAAGTTGTTTTACGGGTGTTACACTAAGCAACATTTTATGCAACTTGTCTCATTTCGATGATCACATGAGGTTAAGGGAAAATTTTCATCGGCTGGTGGCGTAAACTGTTGAGACACAAGTTGCGGAACAGATTTTACACTGCGCAATGCTTAAAAAAATCGTTGCAACCGTTGCGGAAAGTAGAACTCAATTCTACTTTCCGCAACGCTTTCTGCAACTGTTTCGCAACGTTTTTGGGTGTTGCAAAGTATGTTACATTGGGCAATGATTCGTGCAACTTGTCTCGCAATGGCGTTGCAAAACGAAATTGCACAGTATTCCAGCATTCATGAAAGTCCCTTTTTGACTTATGGCTGTTTCTGCTTAGGTGGCCTCATAAACCACAAGCCCTTTTAGAGACACCGCCAAGCCGGTCACTGACTTACTGACTTACTGGACTGAAGAGATTCCTGAATCCTCTTCGGTTTGTTGATTTTCAAGAGATTTGTGGACGGCCGGGTTCATTTGGTGTTTAAAACGTATATATCTGGGCATAACCAAGTATTGTGCGAGCGTTTAAACGAGATTCCCAAATGAATACGCGTTTGGCATAATTATTTTTTAATCACTAAAGGATGCCACTTCTAAAATCAGAAAGTGGATCAAGGTCTCAGTGAAAGTGGTCATCGCAGTTGTGAAGCACCTTGCGAAAGATGCCCTTAAAAACTCCCGAACTACTCCGCAGTTGAAATACTGCTTTCTGTCAGTATTACATTTATCTAGCAAGGGATACAATACGAACTTACAAGTGACCAGCTCCCAGATGACTTGACAGCTAAGATGGTAGGGCAAGTGCGGCGCAGCTAATTTCCGTTTCGTAAACGGTCGTTGCCATTTTTCACGGTCGATGCCGTTCTTAGTAAAGAAGAATTTTCATTCAGCTAGCTTTCCGTGAATTGTTAGGGTTAGCTTCATTTCAATACTTAGAAATTGCGATGTCCTAAGGGGTGCAGGGATGGCGCAGTGGTGAGAGCACTCGCTTCCCACCAATGTGGCCCGGGTTCGATTCCCAGACTCGGCGTCATATGTGGGTTGAGTTTTTTGGTTCTCTACTCTGCACTGAGAGGGTTTCTCCGGGTACTCCGGCTTCCCCTTTCCTCAAAAACCAACATTTGACTTGATTTGCTTTCATTGTTAATTTCAGTTTACAGTGTCCCCAATTAGCGCTCCAGCGCTAGAACGACTAGACACTTACCGGTAAATAAAGTTCCTTAAAGTTCCTGTTCGAAGCGGTTATTTGGTAGTGAAGTGGTTGTGTTTTCTCTTCAGCTATTGAACCGAGACCGATATCAAAAATTTGGTTTTATCAACGGAGTTGATAATGTAAATTGGCCACCGTACAGAGATTCTATAAGCTTTTAGAATCTCCGTACGGTGGCCAATTTACATTATCAACTCCGTTGATAAAACCAAATTTTTGTATACTACTTCACCACCGACGCAGCACCACAGTTTCGTTAGAGACTACCCCTTCCGAGACCGATATCATTCATTCAAGTTTTTTTTTTCTAAGGTCCTTTTTTAAATTCTAAGTGATATACGCTGCTAATCTAGTCATAGATAAAGCGTATTTTTCCTCATTTTCTCCTGCTTACTGGACTGAAAAGATTCCTGAATCCTATTATAGCCACCTACTGTGTGAAACACAAAGAGAAAATGGCGGACTTTGTAGATGTGCCCGAAGATTTAAAGGGTCATGTCATTGGAACGGGAGGCAATACATTCAGATCAATTCAGGAGAGATCTGGAGCAAAAGTGCTTAGCCTTTCAAGAGCCGAGGAAGGATTTTGGGTGAAAGGAACTAGAGAGCAAAGGGAATACGTGCAGAATCTTATCTTGGAAAAGGTGGTAAGTAGTAGGTTAAGGACTACAGTGGCATGCTCGCCTATTTTATGAGTTAACAATCTCGTCTTTTTTAATTTACATGTAGATTTACACTCCAAATGTCTTCGGCTTCCCTGGAGTCAGCCTTCTCAACTTTTGTGGGCTTACTTTTTTCATCGTTTTTATTTTATTAACTAAACTACCAATACTCTATAAAATTGCTGTCAAAGGCATTTTTTCTCAGAGGCTTATTTTAATTTATCAGATTGAGAGAAGTGAAAATATAAAGGGAACTTTAAGAAAAAATTAAAAAATAAATAATTATCAGCACAAAAAAGAGAAAATTAAAGAACATTACGGAAACTTGGATAAAATGTCAAAATGGAAGCACTAAAAAGGAAAATAATTTATTTAATTTGCCGATGGAATCTATAGAATTCAAGTAAAAATAAAGAATACTCAAAGTTGTCTTATTTAGGGAAATTACCAGGGGAGCGAATCACTAGTCAGGTGTGATGACCACTACACTATCAGGACAACCATGCTGGCAACACGGCTGATTGAGCACTTAGTGTGTGGCATTTATGTGGGACTCCATTTACGTGGCATTTACGTGGGACTTTCTATATAGTTGTACTGTTTTACTTCTCGTTTTATAGCCTGCATGACCTTCGCATTCGTCGCTTTCGTTACGTTCCGGAATGTGAAATTTGTGTTAATCTGGACAGCTTTTAAGTTACATCATTGGCCTCTGTTGTGCATAAATTCTGACATCTGAACTTTGAGCTATGTCATCGTTTTGTGCAATTTCGCTTGCGTAGTAGAATTTTAAAGGAATTATTATCCGCATTACAAAGAAATCGTCGTTATTAGAACTATTACAAAACTGAAATGAGTTTCGTAAAACGCATTTTTTTTTTTTCAAATGTGCTGCTATTCTTCCTGCGGAGTGAGCGAAGCAAGCGATCATTAACATAGTGATCCTGCTTTCGATGATAGACGTGCACGTGACTGGTGATAATTAGAAAAAGTACGATGAAACCGTTAAACACTTTATTTTTAAATGTTGTGCGACTCATGCAATTGAAACTGACTTCAGTTAAGCTTGCCATGTGCTTCAAGCTGTAGCGCTGATTATAGTATCAATTTCGTTTCTTTCTGCATACAGCTTAGACTGCATCTGATGGATCTTTCGATTCCCGCGATCTGGGACGAGGGTAGTTTGTAGTGTCTTGCTTTCTCATTTTTACCTTATGCATAAATTTCAAATGAATGGTAGCTTATTAGCCAGGGTTTTGTATTTTCTTTTCGTCTACATTTCCCCCACTCCATCACGGTCTGGAAAGGGGAAGGTCTGTCTGGGTAAAGGTCGGCACATTGACGGTACTTCCATTCTCTCAACAAACTAAAATAAGTCCCACTGACTACAATACGCTGTTGCTGCCATTATCAATGATAAATGGTGTCACTATGTCCTTTCATGGGGCTATTTATGTTTGATTGTTTTCTCAGAAACAATGCATAGTTATCTTGACCACAACTTACCATTTTAAATCAAAGAGATCGCACTTACTTAAATGATTCAGAGTCTACTCAATGGCAAAGTATATATTTCAATCAGTGACATGAAATGTATTAAGAAGTTCATGCTCGTATCCTCAAACTTTTGTTTCCTTTCTTTTTTCCAGTGGGGTCCAGATGGGGGTCCACACTTAGTACCATCCCTGCTCAAGGCCTATTAAAATCTCCTTTCAATTCCACGCACGGTCCGTTCTTAAATTACCGCA
>NC_090884.1:25162042-25169542 GCF_036669925.1 Montipora capricornis
TTTGGAAATTGAATAGCTCCTTGAACACCTGGTTGCTTGAGAAGAAACTTGATGTGTTTGTTCTCTACATTGGTGAATGCAGCCACTAACTGTCCATTGTGGATAAACTCCAGACCAACTCTTTTTTCAATTTAATCTTTGTTCTTCGCAGGGCATTAACAATGGTGTCCCTTGTAAAATGTTAGTTTAAAGAGTTTGTTTAAGTTATTTCCAATTTCATAGGGCACTGTGGTTGCCAGATTCACTTTAAAACTTATCATGGAAATGTAAATCAATGCCAGTGAAAAGTCAGTCTCTTGAGTTGTTGATAGAAAATTAATTTAAAATATGCATATTGAAACATCAGTTGAGGAATATTTTTTTCCCTTTTTGTGAACCTAACATACATTGCTGCCATTTATTTATTGCTTGGTCATTCAATGTCTTAATCACATCAAATAATTTATGTTTTAGGTATTGTGTATCTTTATCTAAAAACTTAACTGGTTGCTTTTTGGAGCCCTTTTGCAGCATATTTAGATAGGCAGGAAATGTTCCACATTTTATGGTAAATAGTTCTGCATAGTTTTAAGGAATATTGCGGCCTAAGCTAATTGAATATGAGAATAAAATGTGCTGTTTGACATTTTGTGAATTTAAAGACTATTAGTATTGTTTGCGCTTGTTTTAAAAGGCTTAAGGTTGGCACTCAAAAGTGTTCCTTCAACAATCTTATTCTGTAAAGATTACCTCTGAAGACTTGGATTAATCCAAGTTTATTCTTCTAGCCTCTTTCCCCAGTGCCCTCTGAGAATGGAGTTGAGTAGTTCGTGCCCGAGGGTGAAAGATGAAACAATGCCTAAACCAGCTGCAAGGAATACTTCATGGTGCTTTTTTACAAACATGGGAATGAGGGTGCTCATAAGCATCTGAGCATTGTTTTGCATGCTAAAGTGATAATTATTATAAATAATTTGTTTATCTTAGAGAGTCTTCTTTTCCTGTTGGTCATTCAAAAATTGTTGGAATAGCTTGTTTGAGCTGTTGGATAGAGGCAGAACATTTGATGAGGGCCTCCTGGGGAGAGGAGTCCTTGTTCCCTTTAGATATTTTCTTGTGTTTCCTTGTTCCCCAAATTACTTTGAAACTTGTTCCCAGCCTTTTGATCCCTAAAATTGAAATATTGGTTTTCTTCCCTTGTTCCCTAAAATATTTTGATATTGTTCCTCTGTTCCCCAGTTCAAATAAGCCATGTTCTCTTCTTCCCTCAAACCCCTGGGAGTGCCTCTTTGATGTTGATTCTCGTATTGGCCTAATAGTAATTCACTGTAGAATTGCAAGACACAGCAAGTTCTTATTTGGGAGTGAGGGAAAAGTTTTGAATAAATGTTTGCTCAATACAAGAAACAAAATTTGACTGCACCTTCTAGACCTTACTCTTTTCAGACATGAATCAGCTTGTTTGCACCTTTCTGGCGACCTCCGGGAGGGCAAGCTCTAGAAATTTTTCTTTAATGAGCCTTCTGCTGAAAAACGTTCCAAGTCTGGTTTTCCGGTGTTAGGGGCCGAGGTTTTTGTGCAAAATTCATCAGCGGCTTCCTTGCAGCTTCTCAAGGTTGTTCCTTCGGGCAATGGTTAGTAAAAGTTTTGTAGTGCTTATACAAATTTTCGCTACTTGAAAAGGTTTGTTTATACGAAACAAATATCAGCTTGACAATTTTTCTTTCCCGATACTCCATTTAAAATGCACGTGAGCGCTATTAATAGAGAGCCAGAAAACCATTTAAAACATTTTGTGGCAATTTTTTTGTCAACAAACTTGCGTTGTTGGCGAGCAGAATTCGAACGTAAGCTGTTGTGCTTTGGCTTTTATTTGTGCTTTTTCTAACTAATCTAAGACGAATTCAGGCTGGTATTTTCGAGTCAAGTGTAAGAAGACGGCAAAACCGTATTGATAATGTATTTATTTGAGTTAACTTCGCGAATAAAGACTTTAATCGCTTCCTTTCGACGGCGGTAGATCGACACGCACAACCGAAATGCACTGTTTCCGGTGAAAGGGCAAATGATTGACAGGATAGCACAGTTTTGACTGCCACGCGCACTGCGGGCGCGGGTTCCGTATGCAAGGTTGTGTAACACGTACCACAGTGTACGCTTTTATGGAGCGTCTTGTTTAAACAAAAAAGCAATAATAATTATTGCTTTGAAATAAGCCCACAAACGAGGACTGCAGACTGCTTTCATATAGTAGGAGATAAGGACTATCTCATGATTCATGTAATTTTTACATTTTTTTTAATGTACTGAAATAGGTTAGGCGACAAAAGTTGAGGATTGTTACTGTAGGGAAGCCAGCAAGATTTTTCCAGGGTTACACTTTTTAAGTATATTGAAAAGATAACACAAGCATAAAAGAAAAAAATAATGAAATTAATTTGAAATACAAAAAAAGGTGCCACAAATAACATTCTAAATAAGGGTTACAAGCCCGTGCACAAAGCTAAAATGTCGTGACCTAAGATAAGGTAAATTGATTTACACGAACTGTTTTAAGGCAAATGAATGGTAGTGAGAATTGCAATCTTAAGGTGATTCCCTTGTTTTGCACCACGCATATCCCACTGCGCATATCATTGCGAAGAGGTATCCAAGGTATGCATATAGATATTGCTTTCCAGATTGAATTTCCTTCTGACTGAATTTCTACAACTGCAGTAACTTAAACGTAAGTAAAATTGTCCCCCTCTTTAATTGCTGCTTTAATTTCGGAGAAGCAACCTCGTGTTCTAGAAGTGCTTGCTGTGGAGAGCTTTTCCAAAGCCTTCCCTGTACTGTCATCCAGCAGTTTTGCCTGAGAGAAACCATTGGTTGGGGTGCTAGTCTGCAGAACCTCAGGGCATTGTCTTGATTTACTTATTGACTACCTTTCAGGGTCTTATATAACCGGGAAAACTGCTGCTCTTGTCCTGACAACTGCCCATAGAAATGCAACTTTCTAGTCTTCTCAGATAAGAATGATAAACTATAGATTCCTGCTCACAACCCTTGTTCTTAAATATCACAGTAGGGTTTTAAATAACCCACAGTGTCTGAAAAGAGTAGAGCATGGAGTTCACGATGTTGTGGCCTCTGTTAAAATTTTTACACAACATAGTTTAAAACATATTGAAAACGGTACAGGATGAGATGGCTATCTGGAAAAAATGACGGAAAAGGAAAATGAAGTTAAAGGGATTCAAAAGACTTGAGGTTATTTTTCAGTCAGACTTTTAAACGTAATAGCAATATGCCTTCTTCTCTTTAGCAGATTTTGGCAGCACAGGTACATCCAAATGTTGGCAATTCGAGTGATAATGTATATTATTTGGCTTTGCTTTCAGGAAGAAGGGAAAGTAAAGCGTGAGCAAAAATATTCAAACAGAATTCATTGCTACATTGACGATTTTAATATGCCAGCAAATACTAACCTCAGATTGGATAAAGAAGATGGCGCCCAAGCAGGGTACCGGTTAAGATCAATCCAAAGTTATGAACTAGAGGTATATGTCTCTTGTCAGGACTCATACATATTCCTTTGAAATGCCCCCAAGTAATTAAAGCAATCATCATCCTGACAATCCTCATCATCGTCATCATCACCATTCACTTCAGGTGATCAGTCATTCGTCCCCGTCTTATCCTCCTTTGTTATGACAATGCATTCTGCTGTCACTTTTTCTCTGGACCCTCGTTTTACTCTTTCCTTTGCTACACGTAATACAGCCCGAATCCTGGGAGTTAGGCTAGCGTAATGCTCAGACTGAAAGAGTCGGACTGAAGTCAGTCTGAGTTTCGGTTGACCTCAACCTGACTCATGGTTTTTCTCCGGGTACTATGATTTTGCTGCCTCATCAAATTGCCTCCGAGCGAAATATATATGTACATCTGACTGTGGTACGGCACCCTGGGATCAAACATGGACCATTTTAGCAGCTGCCAAAGGCGACTTGTATACACTTTCTCGCGAATCTTGTCGGAGATGTGCCCTTCGTAATTTGGTCCCTAAGGCTGGTAGTAAGGCTCTTCATTTAATTAATTAATCGATTAATTAAGTAAATGAATGACTGGTTAGTTAATTAACCTTTTGAAGTAATTAATTAACAGTTATCGTTATCATGAAGATTCTCTGAAAGCACTTTTTCTTTCGCTTTTTCAGGAATTTCTCAGTCCTGGGAATGACCCGATTTATTTTCAGGACTTAGCGGTAGAATTGTTGCACTCGCTTCAAAGGCTTAAACGTGAAATGGAAACAAAACATCATCTGAAAGCCGATATATGGTGTCACTTTGGAACCGTTTTTATTGACCAGCCCGATGAAGGTATTATTTTCATTTTTGCATCAAATACGTGCAAAGGAATCGGCAAACACCGTGCAGATACATGGATGTGACTGAAATATTGTAACCAACTAAGAGCAAAATGGTGGTCGTATCCGGTGGAAAAGGAAACCCTTCGTGTGCCCTTTTAGTACGTAATTTATACAAATGTTTAACAAGGTAAATTTGGTAATGCTTGCTCTTGGGTGCAATGTACATGTACATGTATACGCCAAAGTTTTGGCTGGAATTTCCAAACATTTCAGATGTCAGATGCGTGAAATGGATTATTTCTGCTTTTTAATGTTTTTTTCATTCCATTCTTGCGGTGAACAATGATCCAAGGATTTTTTACCAACTGCATTGAGCCCCATGCATGCATGGTCTTTGTTGTAGTGGATCAGTCAATGTCTCAGCTTCTCCCTCGGATAAACTTCGTAATTCCCCAGCCTAGCCGCCACAGAGCATCTTTTTCCTTTTCCCTTTCTATTTGAAGAGACGTTGTGAAGCTTTTATTGTTGAAAGATTCAGAACTTTTTCCACTTCCCATTCTGTTGGTTTTTACTCACAGGGCGACTGGTGAATTCATGATCATCAACATGGATGCCAATAGCTCTGTTTCACTTTAATGGGCATGCATGCATTCAATGTTGAATACCGTGGCCAAATACATTCAATATTGTTGTTGACGCCTAAGAATAAAATACAGTAATGAAATGTTGGATGATGATGGTGATGATGATGATGATGATGAAGACCATGTTCGATGTTTGATGGAAATCAGTCTTCCTTCAACATCATCCATTATCTCTCAAAATCGTCCAACATGGTGCCCAAACAAGTGCAGCATGCTGGATTATGTTGAACCGGTACCAACAAGCTGGATCTGTTTGGCATGGCCTGTATGTTTCTTTTTCGCTTCTTATTTGTGTGTTTGTTAGACACTGATCGTGAGTGGAGTATTGAAAACGCTGTCCACAAGCTCTTGGAGGGAACGAAGGGGAAAACTGTATTTAAAGGAGGGATCAACTTCGATGAGAAATTTGTGGAACAACACTTGGGCAATGAGTTGCATCCTGAATATGACGACTATCTATCAAGATATGATTTAGAATTTAAAATGCCAAATGGAGGTGAATTAAAATTCAAGGTAAGGCCATGAGCATATTACCCGCACCCTACTACCCCATACAAGGTATGTGACACCGCATTTTCACAGATCTTTATGGAGGTGTTTTTACCTAAAGAAATAATTTGTATCACACACATTCATGCATTCGTCTCATCCAAGATTGATCACTGTAAGTCTTTTTTGTTTGTTGTCCCTAAATACAGTAGAACCCCACCTTACGACTTCCTCGATAATACGACAACCCTTTTATTACCACCACTTTATTGTTGCCCGAACGAAAGTTCAGTTCTTTTCTTATCTGAAGGCTCAGTCTCCAGCCGTGGGTGTCTCAGTGCGCCCGCGACCTACGGCTGGAGACTGAGCCTATCTTATCTGGAAACCTTATTAATCCGACCACTCCGACCACCAACGATCACTTTTGGAAGTCCCCAGTCGTTATTTTCTTTATAAAATTACTTCGTTAATCCGACCACTTTATTGAAATGCCTGGTAAGGCTGCTCAATATTATAGATAACCATCTTAGAAACAATAAAGCACTATAGTTTTGTTAATTATTTCTAAGCAAAGGTGTTCATGGTTAGCATGTTTAATTGATAAACCATATCTATGTTTTGACGGAAGACAAAGTAGTTCAATTACGCACCCTCTGACTTTGGAAATGACTTTGCCTCGGTGCATCTGGTACCCGTAATTCTTGAGGCCACCTGAGCAGTATTCAAAGATGTAATCCCAGGCGTTGATATACATACATACACACATACTTTATTGAACCTCCCCAAAGGGGCTTTTCGGGAACAATATCGTCTTTGGAATCGGAAAGAGGCGCCCCGCGTTGGGAGCAAGGGTAGATCGTTGCGTCAATGGTCGTAGACGACCGAGTGCGTGTCAGAATCGCGTTCGTCGACGTTAAGCAAGGCCTGGTAGAGGCAGACCCGGGCGTGACAGGTGGTGAATGCGGTGACCTCATTAAAAATTGCGGATTTGATGCAAATGAGGCTAGAACTTCATTAACTTCTGCCATTTTGTTTTGGCGTGCCAAATAAGGTCTATCAGCTAATTATGAAAAATCTGTCTGTTTTAATGATATAACAGTTGTTAAAAGTACTTTATTTTTATTATTTTAAGTAAGCAAATGCTGCAATAAACTAATGAGAAAATTTTGCATAAATGAGAAATAATCATCCTTTAGGCCCTGTTCCAATTTAGATGCATTACCATGGTAACAGCCTACAGACCACCTTAACTGTCAAAATAGAAACCTTCATGGTTGCACTTATCAGTGACCAAGGTTGAGCTTCCAGGCACAAACTGTATAAATATCACAGAAATGGAGTATAAGTACTTAAAAAAACTGTGTTCAGTCACCTTAAGGATAACGGTTTTTGGCCATTTGACTGAAACTCTTGTCTGGAATGACTAGAAAGATCTTCTAGTTAACTAGAAAATGCTGCGGCGGTATGGCGGTAGTTATATCTCAGCTTGTAGTATTATTGGAATACCATCAGCGATGAGAATCCTGCAGTGAAGAGAATAAACAGTAGTTCCCTTATGATTTCTTCAAATGAAGTGCTCCAACTTTTGCTTTTGTATAATGGCAACATAACTGCAAGAACGTACATCGTAAAGCAAGCCCTGTTTACGGCCTCGTAGCTTTGTCCCTTCTTGGTAGATAACAAGACTGGAGCATGAAGGGAGCTTTCTTTGGCCTAGTATTACGTTGAAGCCAGGTGTACTGAAAACGAACCCTGTAGATTGGACTGGTCTTTTCTCTTCCAGGTATGGGTCACAAAACAGAATGTTGGAGAAAAGTGGGAGGGTATACCAATCCCTTATACTGAGGTAAAGAACATTTTGGACGAAGTTGACTTTCATGACCCATTTACGAGTTCTCGATGCCGTGGATGGTTAATTTTACGACCTCAAAACTATCTGCGGGCAAACATCTTATTTCCTGGCTGCAAATTTGATTGCAGACTCACTATGCGAGTACTAGCAGGTATGTTAACTAAAATAATGAATCTTTCTAATGC
>NC_090884.1:25174542-25182042 GCF_036669925.1 Montipora capricornis
TAAGACACTTCAGAAGTTCTTCCAGATTTCGTAGATGGTCGGCATCATGTCCATTGTCAGGAGTGTGAAGATGAAGATGCTGGGAGCTGATGAAATGCCATGCAGACATTTATTGCAGTTATCTTTGTATGTGGTTATAGGGGTGAACAATTTTCACTCGTCTAGTAGTAGGAGCTGCAGATCTAGTTTAATCAATTTTTCTCCACCTCTCAGAGACGCCAACAGATCCTCCACCTTTGGCCTGGGCTCATTACCTAAATTTAAATTTGAATGACAGTAGTCTTGTAATCACCACAGAATGGCTTCATCAGTTTTAAGGATAGGTACAATGGGCGCTACTCATTATGAAAATTAAAAAGGTTCAATTGTTCTTTGCTTGATGCAATATTGTCACTTTCCATTTGTGGCATCTGGTGCAAGCGTCGCTTAAAAGAACTTTGCTTGGGCTTCTGCTTTGAATAGCAAATGATCACCTTCTCAAGCTTAACTTCCACAGAAGTTCTCACTATCAGCGTTAGTCTTGATTACTGAATGTCTTCCAGTCCAGTATCACTTTGTTCAACCAATCTCAAACTCGGTCTGGACCCCTGCACAACACGTGCTGACAACTCGTCTGGTTGTCTTTCATATTACCCTTCAGTGTTCATGTTTCCTAATACGTAGGCAGGCTATCCATTTCACTTGAGCGCGTTTGACTTCCAGATTCCCTTTGCTGATTTCTTTGAAGGTTCCTACATTTAGTAATTGTGGCTGCCAATCCAGTGTCAACTTTCTTATTTGGTTTCATTCCTCTTCACTGTCAATTTCCATAGATGTTTCCTGGGAAACCATTGTAACATGCCCTTTCCCGCAGTCATTCCTGGCTTTTTGCTGCTTTGCTGACAAGGTTTCAATTTCACGCGGCACTTACTGGCTTTGTGGCCTTACTTATGGCGTTGAACAAAATTCTCATCTTTGTACTTGCATCTATTATTATATAAAGAAGCTTACCATATCAAGCGTTCAGCACCATCTTTGAACAATGGTTTAAAAGCCAGTAGAGAACTATGCCTATTCTCTTGACAGGTTCATTCTTTGTTCTGATGTACCATCTCGCAGTATTTAAATTTCTCCTACCTGTATTTCACTTCAGTCTGAAGATGATATAGAATTATATCGAAATGTTACAAGTATACATCAACGATTCCTTGCATTTGTTGCCTGCCACGATGCACTTACTCGGTATCACATTTATTCAATACCTATTAAAACTATCAGCAGGTAATGTCGGATTTTAGAAAATCGGATTTCCTGTGGCGTAAAGTAATTTTTTGTGTGGAGGGAGTTTCTCTTTCCTGTAAATATATTTTTTAACGATATGAAGTAGTCCAGAGAAGGTTTTACAAGTTTCATTTCCTTGTGACACTAAATATCTAGTAAGCTTATAGGGCTTTGCTCCACCTGAACTGAGTAAGAGTCTTTGCTTCTCATTGTCAGCAATCTCATTTGCCACAAAATATTGCTTGAGTGTTTTTGTGGATTCGATCCATTTGTCGTTTTCCTGAAATTCCTTCACCTTACCAGTCGAAGCCACAATATCCTGGTCGGCAATGTAATATTCTAAGCCAGCACACGCTGCAATTTCACCTACTCAACTGTTAATAGTACATAACAGAAAAAGACGTGTTTGTCGGCCCTGATTAAAATTACCGCAGGAGTAGTTACTAAGGATACCTTGATTAGATTCCTGAGTCATTAGAGATAACTTTGTATGAAACATTGGTACGAAAAAATGCTATCCAAGGACCTGTAGGGCCTGATAATTCATGCTAGTAATAATGATTCGGCGATCTCAGGTTTAAGACCTGTGCTGATAGATGAAGTTGTTCCTTGTTGTTCCTTGTTGTTCCTGGCTCAACTTCTTGGCGGCGCTTGCAAATAGCAAACTGGTTTTCCTCTGTAGGGAGTAGTCAATTCAGTGTTTAAATTTATTTTACTTATTTTATTCTATTAAGATATAGCGAATCTCCGCGCGCAAAGGTGCACGCGTGGAGAACCATTGGTAAGAAAATATGGTACCCCATGAGTTGCTTTCCTCATGGTAATCATGGCTAGCGATATTGCTCGTGGGCGCGTACGCATGAAGTTGCCCAATAATTTAATAATATCCTGATGATGATGATAATAATAATAATAATAATAATAATAATAATAATAAGGACAATATTTACAGCGTACATCTTTGATATTGGACATCCATGTTATGGTCAATTGACATCTGTCAAGACAAGTTATCCGCTGACCAGTATCTCGTGAAAATATCCCGCGCTCACGTTTAAAGCTCAATGAGGTCAGCTTTTTTTTAAAGTTGACTGCTGTCCAGGTACTAGTTTTCGATTGTAATCAGGACACCTAAACATAAACGAGGCTTAATTTTTCACGCGCTTTCTGTAGCTCGACGCGGCTACACGGGCATACTACGTCAACTAAAGCTCATAACAGACGACACTTTTCGTGTTCAGGCGCGCGGAAAACGGTTGGAAAAAAAAATTCTGCATTTTTCGCCGGTTTCAATCCAAAAAGATGATTCCAAATATTCGATTCCGGTGGAAAGTTTATTTGGCATTCTCGTTTTTAAAGGAAACTGCACGACTGTGATGGTATTTGGTATACTCAGTATAGCGGTACACTCTTATTGCAAACTTCCTATGTTAGGGAATATTTATTATTTTTCCACCTCTTCTTGTTTTAACTCATTTAGATTGTTTTGTTTTTGGTTTTCTTTATTTCATTGCTTTTCGTCAAGGCTAAAGTCAAAATTGTTTTATCCCGTAAATAATTCGTTTTTTAAGTAAGGCCACTAAGAATTAGGCTTGGCTAAATCTATGTATTATAAGGAAACCGTGAAAATACTGACCCAGCCAATTGTAAGAACAGCAGATGCCTGTTATGGTTCTTCCACATCTATGTTTCATGTTTAAGCAAAAAAGGCATACATAACACATCCAATGGGAGAAGCCAGTTTTACACCAACACATTGCAGCAAGTCCGATTATTCCTTTTTGTTTAGCAATTTTTTCATTTTAATGCTTTAAGCTTCACTAAATATGCTCGTTACTATTCTTAAGAGTACTACAGTATCTGTGCGTTCATGTCCTTTGAATTCAATCTTTGCTAAGTTAACTAACGTACTTTGGAGACAATTTACGATAATTCAACAAATGATTGCTCGCTCCAAATTTTCACAGGCAGAGAACCTTACAATCTGCCAACTACATACCCTTGAGATATTTTAACTTCATGTACAAAATTAAATAATTTAGGATTTGAAATGTAGTTAATTCCCTTTTTTTGCTTTTTATCACAGCGTGTTGTATTCATCTAGCATAACCAGATAACTCTTTTATTTCTCTTTCTGTTGGAAGGAGACAAATATACGAGTTCCATTTCATTTTTCGTTTTTAGGAGACCGACTTCCATCTTCATTGCAAAAAATGGGACGCGTTGCTTGACAGTGGAAATTGGGAACCTGCAGAAATAACGAAAAAGCTTCCTGATTTCTTTCGTTTTGTAATTAAAGTCCAGAGTTCTATCATTCACGAAATTAAACATGAGGGTGCCTCAGGTTTGTAATGTAATATTGTACTGAAATTAATCATGCTGATCTAGTATTAGAGGAAAGATAGATACGGTTTGGATTCAAGAGACTGACTCTTCCGATGTCGTAACCACTGCATTAAAGAATTCTTGGCTTTGTGTTTTTCTTGAAACGAATATTGTTAGAGGCCAAAATACTGTCATAACACCGTTTTTAGTGAGGATTTCTTTGGCCGAGTTTTTATTTCCTTCTCTCTTCCTAATGGAAGAGATCCTGAATCATCTTCGGTTTGTTGATTTTCAAGAGATTTGTGGACGGTTTCATTTGGCGCTTAAAGCATATATATCTGGGCGTAACCAAATATTGTGCGCGCGCTTGGTATAATAATTATTTTTCCCTGAAGGATGCCACTTTTAAAATCAGAAACTAAGTGGACTAAGGTCTTAAAGAAAGTGGTCATCGCAGTTATGAAAACTTGCCAAATCTAGAACTACCCCGCAGATCAAATATTTCTTTCTATCCGTATATTCACCAAGTACGGGATGCAATACGAACTTGTAAGTGACCAGCTCTCACTTGGCGTGATAAGTCAGTTGGAAGAGTAAGTGCAGCGCATTTGCATGGTCATAGGTTCGAATTCTGTTCACTAAGCGTGGGTTTTTTTTAGGCTTCTACTTACAAGTGACTAACTCCCAGTTGGCTTGATAGCTCAGTTGGTAGAGCAGGGGCACCCAAAGTCAATTTTCGGAAAATATCTGTTCGGAAGACAATTTGAGATCTAGAATTTTCGGAACATTTGTTGTAAAATTCCATGCTTGCCTGCCTGTCCTAGGATTGTCGAACATCTAAAACATGGTACAATTGCCCATTTTTAACGGATTTTTACCCCTAAAAGGTCACCTAGAATTTTGGGAGCCTTTTTTCTGGCTGAAATTTTCGAAAAGGTAAGTTTTGATCCCTATAATTTTCGGACCACTAGACTTTCAGCTAGGGAATCCGAACAGATGAAAATTTTTTAGGGGATAAAAATATGCCTATATCTACCGTTTAATACGAAAATACGTTTAACAATGCTATGTTTAAGTGGTTTTGAAATATATTCTCGTTGGGTGCCCCTGGTAGAGCAGTGCAACGTAATCGCACTGTCATGGGTTCGAATCCAGTTCACTTAGCATGAATTTTTTCAGGCTTCTACTTACAGTTGGCTTGATAGCTCATTTGGTAGACCGACTGCAGTGCAATTGCACGGTCATGGGTTTGAATCCCGTTCACTGAGCTTGGATTTTTTCACATAATTATATCTATGCTTAAGTTTTAGTTCTATCAATTATTATTTATTTCATCATTGCTATACCACAATTATTTATTACCTTAGTTGCAGATATTATTTACTCATTTTATCTTTGCACTTTGCACTGGAATTTCCTAGGTTCCCTTGTAGGATTTTGCAAATTAATTATGTAGATGTAGATGTAGACAGCTGCTCATTTTCCTTCATAACTGCGATGATCCCTTTCACTGAGCCCTACACACTCCGAAGTTCAAATGTATAAAAATTTCATATTTTTCCTACCATATTAGGAAATTGAGACCCATTTTGTCCCCAGATTTGGATGTGCTTTTCCAAATGTCCTTACACTTTAATCTGTCCTCAAGGACATTTGAAAATCCCCCATTTGTAATCGGCAAGAGCGGGCCTCATTTTTCAGATTTAAGATTTAATTTGTTCTTTCGAATTTTAGTTCCTCCTGCAATTCGTGCACGGGGTTTATCAGCCGTGGAATCCTATTTAAAGGCCCTCGCTGACGGTAAAACTTCCCTGAAGAGAGTTCCAATAATGCTGATTGGACAAGATAGAGCCGGAAAGACGAGCTTAAAGAAGTCGTTGAAAGGGATCTGTTTTGACCCGGAAGAAGATAGCACCGTGGGAATAAATGTGGATCCTTCTTATTTCGAAGTGACTGCTGACGCGTTCAGAACAGGGACTGCAGCGGAACAGCAGGATGCTGAAGGAGATATTTCGCCTGACCATCATGCAGTAATGAAAACTGTGCACGACTTAAGGAAGGGAAATGAAATCCTCTTGTCTAAAACAAGCACAGAAGAAACAGAAACTCCCTCGGACGATGAATGCGAAAGAGCAAGAATAAAAGATACCATTCAACCAGAAAGGCACACCGAACACAGTGAAACATACGAACAAATGCCCAAGAAAGATGCACCTGAAATCTCACCCTTCCCATCATTGGACAACCAAGAAGCTCGTACTAATTTTACCCGTACCCTTCCAGAGGAAACAGTAGTGGAAATTGAAACATTACTTAAAGGTGACAACAGAGAACATTTGTCTTTAACTCTGTGGGATTTTGCTGGCCAATCAGTTTACTACGACACGCATCCGATCTTCCTAACAGAACAAGCAATCTACTGTTTGGTGTATGATCTCAGCTTAAATCCTCATGACATGGCCAAGCCCGTTGTAAAACAAGGTGTATACAACATAGTTCAAGAGAGCAGTAATCTTAAGACCAATTTAGATTACCTGGATTTTTGGATGTGGTCTGTTGCATCTTTGGCGGGAGATGCCCACGAGAGCGCCGATGAAACTACTGCTAAGGATGAGATGTTGCGACAAAAGCTACCCCCTGTTCTTTTAGTGTGCACTCATGCCGATACACCTTATGATACGACGCGCGACCCTACAGAGATAGCCCATGAGATCCTTGATAGTCTAAAGAGCAAACCATACGGAATTCACTTGTCTGACGTTTTTGTTGTGGATAACACAAAATCTGGTACAGAGTCTGAGTGTCCGGAAGTGGTAAGTTTGAGGGAAGAAGTGTATGACGTTGCTAAAAGACTACCAAGTATTAGCGAAACCATTCCAATCAAATGGCTCAAATTTGACAAGGCCCTAGGAGGATTAAAAGAAGAGGAAAAGCACTTTGTTTCCCTGGAAACGGCAAAGGACATCGCAGAATCGTGCGATATTGTTGATGACGTAGAGTTTGAAACAGTGATGAATTATTTGCATGACCTGCGAATTTTGATTCATTTTGATGACACCCCAGCTTTGAACGAATTGGTGGTATTAGATATACAGTGGTTAATTGATGTGTTTAAAAGTGTAATAACCGTCAAACGCTATGACAGAAAGGAAAAGAAATCCCCCCTCTGGTCCAAGCTTGAAAAGGAAGGAGTCTTGCACGAGGAACTGTTGAGTCATGTTTGGGGAACATTATGCAAAAAGGAAGGATTGTACGAGGGTCTTATTACAATCATGGAGAAATTCAGTTTGCTGTGCCCTTTGTCTTTGGAAAAGCCAAAGAGCTACTTGGTACCATCTATGTTGAAAACCCGTCCAACTAATGAGATTGTCAATTTGGTTTCTTCAGCACAAGTCCCGTCACTGTTTGTTAAATTTAAACCTAAGAAAGTCCCTGCAGGTTTTTTTCATCGATTAGTCCTACAGTTCTTTCGGTGGGGCAAAGGAAATTTTTTGAGCGCAGAAATACCTCAGTTGTTCCAGAACGTTGTTAGATTCATTACCTGCGGAGACAATATCTGTTCTGTGATCTTCGTATGCCACACTTCAACTGTTGAAGTCGCTATTTGCGCACACGTCCAGCAAAAGGCAACTGCACATACTTGTGCCAGTCAGTGTGCCACTGCTATTTGCCAGCAACTGGGCTTGATGTTAGAGAGCATGCGCAATGAGTTTTTCTGGTTAAGAAAAATGAGATATGACTTGGCGGTGTTGTGCCCAGTGTGCTGTCGAGGAGGGGCTCTGGAGGATTACTGTGATTCACATGGTCTTGAAGGATGCAAAGATGAGCACTGTCTTCGTTTCGTGTCGCTCTCTCAGTTGCGCAGTGCCAAGCAACCAATCGTTTGTACCAAGCCTGGGCTCAAATTAGATGTCG
>NC_090884.1:25187042-25194542 GCF_036669925.1 Montipora capricornis
CGCTAAAGAAAGAGACGGGTTGACAAGAAAGATTACTGAACAACATTTCTGCAAAGTACGTGGATTTAGTTGCAAGATATTCGTAATTTCTTTCTTTTAAAGCAAATCTGTTCCTTTTTCATACAAACCTTTAAAGAACACACCAGCACACGTAATATATTATTACACGCTTGGGCGGCCTGTGTAATGAAGGAAAACGAAAACCAATACCAGCACACGTTCTTATTCCCGCGCTTCCAGGAAGTCACATTTATTTAATTTTAACTCTGATTGGTTCAACGCTCATTTTGCACGTGTGGCAATCAGTCTGAATTATTCAAGTCAACAGAATCAACATTTGATTTCTTTCAGTTTCCGTCCACAACTCACCGCTGGCCAGAGCAGTTATGATATCAGTGTCTCAGGTGGTAATGCCGTCATTGGTGACAACAGCGCACTTAATGTTGGCACTCGAGGCCCAAGGTGAGTGAAAGGTACTTGTACAGATGTACAGAACTTTGTCAACATTGCGCCAGCTCCAACCATGCTTGCGCCAACCATATATATGTTGCCGGTAAAATCCGTTCTCAGCTGGAATCTGTTTTTACCTAGGTTGAATACGCATTCAGATGAATTAAAGAAACTTTTTTGGAGCCTAAATTAAGCGCAAAGAGTAATTAAGGTCGGGTTAGGATTAATTTTGGTTATTAGACATGGGTATCAATTGACTTATTATAATAAAGTAAATAATGAAAAGAACTGTGTTGGGTTGAGCATGTTCGTCGTGGTAGTGTAGCGATGAAGACACAGGACTATAGATCTCGAGGGTCCGAGTCCGAGCGCCGGTAATTGCATAGTACAGTTCTTTGGTCCCTTATTATGATGTAATGTTGAGACTGAATGGATAAGTGTATGAATACATGTATTCATACAGAAACCGATTAGGTAATACGAAACATTAGGAAAAAATGTCTCAGCAGGCTGTCCATCGTTTACAGTGGTGCTACTTTCCGAAATTCTCCATGAGGTATAGGCAGGCACACTCAGGCTATTATCATCTGATTCAGAAGGAGAGTAAGATGGCTGCCAGTCACACGTGCTTTAAATTGCTCCTACTATATCTGCACCTCATTGCTTCTTTTGAAAAAGCTGGTTCTCCTAAGTACCGTCCCAAAATCTGTGCTCGATCAGAAGCCTGTTTTGATACTTTCTGGGGCAGAACAAGAAAGGATGCATTAGATGACGAAGGATTCTGTTGGTTCTACTCTCAGGATCGAGGAGGTCGGCGCCATGTTGGCTTTGGTGCAAGGAGAGCATTTTGTATTACTCCTGAAATTTTGTATTACTCCTGAAAGCCACCGCGCACCGGTGGCTCAGTTGGTTGAGCACCGGGCTGTCACGCGGGAGGTCGTGAGTTCAACTCCGGCCGGACCAACACTCAGGGTCTTTAAAAAACTGAGGAGAAAGTGCTGCCTTTGTAATTACATCTGCAAATGGTTAGACTCTCTAGTCTTCTCGGATAAGGACGATAAGCCGGAGGTCCCGTCTCATAACCCTTCAATGTTCATAATCCTGTGGGACGTAAAAGAACCCGCACACTTGTCGTAAAGAGTAGGGCATGTAGTTCCCGGTGTTGTGGTCTGTCTTCTGTTGTGTATCATGGTTGGGAGGGTAAATGCTCGGAGATATTAGCTACACCAAGCTACTCTAAAAATCCGAGGGTAAATAAAGATATATGATATATGATATATGATATGATATGGCTGTCCCTGTCTCTTTTACTCTTGAGTGGAGATATTTGCCCAAATCCTGGCCCTCGTAATATCTTGGATCCGTGTGGGATTTGTAAGAAGCCAGTCAAAAGCAACCAACGTGGAATCTGCTGTGACTTGTGTAATGGATGGTTTCACGTAAGACGACAATGTCTGGACATGCAACTAGAAAGTTACAGATCATATGCTGATAATCTTGATCTCCAGTGGTTTTGTAACATCTGTTCGGAGCTACCAACGAACGAGAATGAAACAACTATTCTTCCAGGCGACTCAAACCTTAACTGAAATCGATCAATCGATGAATTTACTGCCATCAATCACAGTCTTTACGAGCACCCAGGTTTAAAACTTGGTCACATCAACGTTAACGGTCTGAAGGGAAAGCTATCGGAGATTTGTATGTTAATGGTTAAAACTAGTCTTGACATTCTTGCCATAACAGAGACCAAGCTGGCAAATGACACCACCGACGAGAACATTGGAATTGAGGGATATTTCACAATTCGTAACGATCGCGACAGAAATGGCACCGGGGTTCTATTGTACAGGTGTATTACAAGGACTCCTTAGCAGCATACGAGGAGCAAAAGATGGAAGTTCCTAGCACAATCGAAGGAGTATGGATAAATGTAAAATGCCAATCTCAAACATGGCTAATTGTTTGTGTGTACAGACCACCAACGGATCTTTCCTTCTATGGCACATTTAACTTCATGCTTTAGAAGGTCTGGTCTACAAGGAAAAATATTGTAATTATGGGCGACCTACACTCCGACTTGTCCTTTAAAAGGAATGAAGGTGCGGAATCTCATTTTGGCAGATGTCTTCTGCGTATTTTAAGATCATATGGGATGAAATGTATCATAAAAGAACCGACTAGAATTTCTGATGTAGCAAAACCCTTAATCGATTTGATAATTGTTAGCCATCCAGAGAAAATCACTTCAGCTGGTGTGTCCCACTTGGGAATATCTGACCACAGTTTTGTGTATGCAAATTTGCGAATGAGAAAGGAAAAGAGCCCCCTGATGATTAAGACCATAAATAATTACAGAACTTTCAACCAGCAGAAATTTAGAAACGACATCGAAAGCGCTCCCTGGAGTGTATGCGAGATTTTCGACGATATTGATGATCAGGTCTGGGCATGGCAACACCTTTATCAGAGAATAGTATCTGACCACATCCCAACCAGACAAGTGAGAAAGAGGAAAAACCAACTCCCATGGATAACCAACGAAATAAAGAAAGAACAAAACAAACGTTATCGTCTTCTGAAACTCTACAAGGTCAACAAAGATCCTCATACTTGGAGCCTGTATAAAGCTGCTCGAAATCGAGTCAAGAGACTGATATGTGACGCGGAAATCTGTTATTGGAGAGAGCAATTTGCAGAAAGTGAGAACAGTAAAAATTTTTGGCGAGTTGTAAGGAAAGTTCAGGGAAAAAACGCGAGAAAGCCAATACCTCCAGTGCAAGATAGCCATGGGAATATCTTGATGAATGACTACAACAAGGCTGAGGAAATGAAGAATTATTTTGCAAATATTGGAACAAAGCTTGCTGAAAAGTTTCATCATGATTCTGGTGCATCACTTAACCAGCCATTAGCATCTGTTAACCTTGGAACTGCTGTTCTGGATCAGGTAAACTTCTCCGAGGAACAAATTAAGCTGAATTGAAATTAACTCACATCAAACAGAAAACAGATGGTCCTGAAAAAATAACGTCGCACGATATGGCCGCGGCTGCTGAGTCACTTTTTGAAGGTCTTCTTAGCATCTTTAAAAATAGTATTCAATGTGGCATTTTCCCCAGTGTCTGGAAGACTGGAGAGGTCGTCCCAGTACACAAGAAAGGGATTAAATCAGACTGTGCCAACTACCGACCGTTGACAATGCTCAATTTGAACAGCAAAATTTTGGAGGACATTGTCTGTGATTCCTTAGATTCTCACCTTGGAACTAATGATCTTATACACCCAAATCAGTGGGGGTTCAAAAAAGGTGTCTCCTCTGAATCACTACTTTTGTACTTAACTGAAACATGGAAAAAGGCAATTGATGATGGCTATAAAGTTGGTGTTCTTTTTGTCGACTTTAAGAAGGCATTTGACACAGTCAATCATGTCATCCTTAAATCCAAATTGTCAGACTTAGGAGTCTCTGGTGTATTCCACGAGTGGATTGCAAGCTACCTTCATGAAAGATCCCAATATGTCAATGTCAACGGCGCAAGATCAAAGCTACGACAAATCGCTATCGGTGTTCCCCAAGGTTCTCTACTGGGACCCAGACTCTTTGCAATATATGTCTACTCAACGACCTACCAAATTCGTCGGAAATCAGATGTATCCATATGTTTGCAGATGACACTACTATCTAATATATTGGAAAAGAGGTCGAAGAAACTATTGATGCGTTAAACTACATTTTAAACGACTTCAGAGTATGGTGCTTTAAGAATCATCTGACTGTTCACACTGGAAAGACTGAGGCTATGCTGATTTCCAGCCATGCTTTTGTTGGTCCATTAAGACCTCTTATGTTCGGAAATTCTTACATTCACTTCACCACTAAATCCACTTGCTTAGGGGTTGAAATCAACTATAAACTGAACTGGAAACCCCAAGTTAAAGCACTGCATACTAAGTTTGGAGGAAAGCTAAAATTCCTGAAAAAGTTTAAAGCCCTTCCCTCAAGTGTCTTGGAAGAAATATATTTCAAAGGGATTGTACCAAGCATCACTTACTGTATCGCTATTTGGGGATCTTGCTCACCATCTGCATTTTATACTTTGGAACATTTGCTCCTGAAAGCAGCCAAACTAGTCCACAAACTCCCTACCGAAACTCCTGACACTGACGTTCTTGACCACTAGTCTATATTTACAAGCGTAGGCTCGCTTCTATAATGTACCAGGTCTATCATAATAGTTTACCTGATCAATTCACAGCCCTATTTGAAACACGCAACACTAATACTAATTATAATTTAAGGCGTATTAATCACTTCTTGCATGTACGGTACAATAGCAACATTGGCAGAAATAGTGTAAGGTATAGAGGGCCCATTGTTTGGAATTTAATTCCTGAAGCCATCAAGACCGCTTCCTCCTATCAACTTTTTAAACAAAAACTTAGACAGGCCTCAAAGATACTGGACCAAATTCAATTCGAAAAAGAGGCCTGTCTGATAACATCAAAACAATGAGATTTTTTTATATTTTTAGTTTTTATTATTTTCATTTAAGGTTTTTTTTGTAAATATAGATTTTAATTAAGTTGTTGGCAGGTATGTATGTATATATGTATGTATGTATGTATGTATGTATGTATGTATGTATGTATGTATGTATGTATGTATGTATGTATGTGTGTGTGTGGTGTGTGTGTATATGTATGGATGTATGGATGTATGTATGTATGAGACGCGTGAGACAGAGCTTGATGGAAGGTACAGGTGTTTCCACTCCTTTTTGGGGGGTTGAGAGCTGCTTAAACTAGGTAGAGTGCACGTTGAGTCTAGGTAAAATGAGGATCACCAATTTAACTTAGGTAAAAACGGATTCAACTTGAGACCGGATTTGACCGACAACATATATACGATCAAGTGAAGGTAGGATCCGCGCAGTTATGAAAGCAAATTTTAGCGATTGCGTAGAGAAGCCTAAAGAATTCAGCACTTCAACGGGGTTTGAACCCGTGACCTCGCGATACCGGTGCGGCGCTCTAACTAACTGAGCTATGAACTGGCGTTGGGGGCTGGTCATTTGTGGGTTCTAATGTGATAAACGAATCAACGAATGAAATGATATATGAAAGGAATCATAAATTGAACTGCGTATATGAAATCAAGTGAAGCTATGATGCTCGCAGTTATGAAGGCAATGTATCATTTCATTCGTTGATTCATTCATCGCGGGAACATTAGAACCCACAAATGACCAGCTCCCAAGGTCAGTGGCTTTATAGCTCAGTTGGTTAGAGCGTCGCACCGGTATCGGAAGTTCACGGGTTCAAACCCCGTTGAAGCACTGAAAATTTCAGGCTTCTCTACGCAATTGCTAAAGGGGGTCATAGCTTGATTTCACATCCGCAGTTCAATATATGATTCATTTCATATATCATTTCGTCTCTTGAAACATATGTACGAGTATAGTCGAATCACCCAACAAGAATCAGTGTTTGCGTCTGTTGTGATTATTTAACTTCACTCAGAATAACCATAACCACTTTTTCACTATGATTTATAATTTTTAGCCTTGAATATATTTTATTTCGTCTTTCCAGTGAATTTTATGCCAGTTAGGACTGTTCTAACCTTAATTGTACGATGTCATTAATTACAGTGGATTTCCAAGTGAAAGCAGTGAAGAGCAAGAACACAAGGACAATAGAGATAACAGAGTGGAAGATGTGGACTGATCGAGAAAGTATAGTGGCAGATAAAGGACCAACCACTAACCTAACAATCCCACACTAACTGTCAGCTGCTATTATATCGCATGGTATTACAAAAGAGCGTTTATTTGCCAATGTGATAAGCGGCTATGCCTTTGTAACAAAAAAAATGGTGTTGTAGTGCTGCTCGGGTAGGCAATTCTGGCCTGGCTGGTTTTTAGATTTATAAGTGTTTGCTATTTCTGCAATATGAACACAATTTTCATAAACAAGGAATGAATATTGCGGCACTTAAGCAGACAAATAATATAAATCAAAGAAAAAGAAATTTGTGCAGTACAGTAAAGCTTTGGTGGCTTAGACAGCACAACGTTAAATAGACTGGGAGATGGTGGAGAAAAAGTAATTGCCAAGAACTAAGTGCAAAGTAATTCACAATTCGTATTACGTAATGACATATCCTTAAAATAAAAGGAAATAAATCATATTAGCGGAAAAGTAGTTACCTTTCGCGGGCAAACAGTTCAAAACGCAAGTTTGGATGCTTACGTTCATCACGCAACTGAAAGCAGACTTGGTCACGCGGAAAAAAAAAGTGAAAATCTTGTCTAGTCTTATATTTCCAATCACCTGCACAATAGTATCAGTTAATAATTAATTTTCCAAAGTAAACCATAGAAAACATAACGGCAAATATTGTGATCAGCCTGATATTGCAAATTTGGGTTCGGTAGGTAGGTAGTTTCTTTTTTAAATTCAGATGGGATAATTCTTCATATTCTCCATACAGTCAAAGAAATAGTAGCGGCACCAGAGATATATTTTTACATCCTGACCCATTTGTTCGAATGGTGGATAACGCAATCCACTGGATAACTCAATTAGTTTTGCTAGTCTTTTCCCGCTGGATACTGATTTATTCGGTCTGGGTGAATAGCGTTAGCCACCTTTTGAACAACCGAATCCTGGTCTATTAATATGGACGTTTGCAACAAATCTTGTAGTTTTGCTCAGAGACCATCAGATTACATAGAAGGGGTTGCAAAGAATAACGACGGGATGCTCGTTGAATTACGTTTGATTATATGTGTAAAACGTATCAACCCAAATCTTTAAGCGGTTCGCTTTTAGAGAACCTCCACTCTTGCTACAGGAGAACTTTAAATCGAAGGGAACAACGTTTCGAGACAAATTTGTTCGAATTTTGCTTTAAAAAAAGTGTTAGGTTATATCAGGACAACTGTATTTTAAAATCGCTTATTTTCACTTTCAAATTTCCCGGCGCCATCATTTTCAACAATTTTGACTTTTTACGGTTGTTCTAACAACTTAAAGGGGCTAGGT
>NC_090884.1:25204542-25219542 GCF_036669925.1 Montipora capricornis
TAATTCAAGATCTTTGTAATCAAGGGCTTAGTGGGTGTTTGTTTGAAGACAAAAAATCATATATATTAGCTCCCTTAGTGTTCGGTCCAAATTTGTCATAGGTCTTAGGTTTTGTCTGTTTCGAGAATTTCCAGTCGTTGATAAAAAAAAAAGGGTTAGGGACCCACGACCCACGACGAACGACCCACGACTCACGACCCACGACTCACGACTCACGATCCACGACTCACGACCCACCCACCCACGCCGATAAGACACTCTCGCGAGAATCGGGTGGGTAAAGAATCTTCGAAAATGCAAGTTAGGTGCGGAGTTCCACAGGGTTCGGTTTTAGGCCCTACTGTGTTTACGTTGTTCACGAACGGTTTACCCTTTATCTATTATATCTGGAGATACGTTTAGGTACGCTGACGACACTACTGTCTTCTGCATCGGTTCCACACAAGACGTACAGTGATGTAGCTTGTAATTTGCTAAATTGTGCTCTTGAAGAGCCTTTCACCTGGTGTAAAAAAAACCGCTTAACTCCTCATCCTGGTTAATGCGAGGTAATGTTGCTCTCCAAAGCTCGGCTTAGAAGTCCGCTGCCTGCCATTTATATCGGCAAGTCTATCATAGAATATAAGGCTAAGACCTGACTTTTGGGGGTTACTTTGGATCAAAATCTGAGCTGGATATCTCATCTGCAAGAAGTCATTAAAAATTTTACAAATAAATTGAGCCCCCTGAAGAAATTCAATTTTCCAGCAAGTCTTGTGTGCGAGTCGTGTTATCTGAAGGTTATCCAGCCATCCATTACGTACGCGTTGCCAGTGTGGGGGAGTCAGACGGAGTTATTTAAGACATTGGAAAGGCAACATTGCCGTGCTGCCAGGATTATTTTTGGTTTTGCATTGGACATGCCAACAATTTTCGTTTTAGCTACTGTAAAGTGAAACAACTTAATGCATCAATACAAACTTTCTATAATTAAGCTTTTTTACAAAGGTTTCTGTGGTGTGCTTCCACACGCTTTAGCTGAACAGTTGATAACCCACAGCAACAGATCTGTTTCAAGAATGAAGTATGGGTTCATATGTGTCGCTAGTCATTCTAGAAAGAGCTATAAGATCCATTACCTTTCTCATATAATCGGATTGCGCAAAGGCTACGTCACAAACAATCACTTATGTCCAGAAATGCACCTAATTAGATGCACGCCCAATTTTGACATCCAACACGAAGTGTCCCTTTAAGTCTAAGCAATTGCTACCTACTTTCAACAACAAGGTAAGGATAATGGTTAGCGATGTTTTAAGCTTTGGGTAAATTCAGCAGTTAATCTTTACTTAAAGAGCAGCATTTGGGGGACACTTTGTGACGTTTTTTGTCTGTATTCCGCGACATGAGTGATGTTGAAGCTGGGGAGAAGAGCAAGGGGACACTTCGTGACGCTTATTGAAATCAGCCTCCATCTAATTTGGGGCATTTCTGGGACAAACAATTGCGACAAATGGCCAAAGGGCAACCCTCAACTGATCATACCAGCGCAATAGACCATTTTTCGAATTCTCACGGCTGGACTGGATCTAGCATGAAATGGAGGCTTATGCAAATCTTTTCACACACAAATTAATTTGCCCGTATTAGCCTCCATTTCATGCTAGATCCAGTCCAGCCGTGAGAATTCGAAAATGGTCTTTTAAGAGAGAAACTATGGAATGCCCAATACTATCCTCTTCCTTCAGGTAGAGAGTTGCAATAGATCAGATCACCAAGAGATCAGCCACCGCATAAAATAATAAAAAAAAATTCATGAAATTCTGCGTCTGCTTTCTAGTTTGAGTGCTGATCATGCTAGGTTTGGCCGACCGTAGTTCCATTTTGAAGAGAATGCCTTCGTGAACGTTGTTTGATCTGTCCTAACAGTGGTGTGTTTGTGCTTATCACTGTCCGTTTTGATCCAACGTAATGCAAAGGTCGTTATCCGGCATTGCAGTCTTTTGTTTTGACGATAAAACATTTTTGATCCGCGCCAGCTCAAGGTCAATTCATTTTATTGAAGTGATTATACTCAGGCAATAGTCCATTATGATGGAAATCGTGCAAAATGTATTAGAGACGAGGGAAATCTTCCCCACAGACAGTTTTGCTCGGTGTCGAGAGAACGAAAGAAGAGTTTAGCCTTCGGCCCCTTTGCAAAACTATTCTTTATAGTATGCCTGCGTCACTGTCATCTAGATATATTATAAAATAATTGGGATAGTACGCGCATTCTCATTGGTCAATAGCTGTGTTTAAATGAGAGCATGGAAACACAGCTGTGACATCACGATTCTTGATTGGTTGTATGCTGTCAGACGCGCGTTTAGATTGGCTGGTAGGAAATATGAGCGTGTATCAAGAAAATCTGTTTCAATCAAGAATTTTCCTTCATTTGTTCCCTTCATTTGTCGAGTTATCTTTGAGAAATATTTTATAAAAGCAATAGAGGACTTTTTCCCGTTTTTCAAACTCGGGGAAGTTGGGAGAATTCTCGACAGTTATGCAAACCCTCGACTGCTTCTCGGGTTTGCATAACTGTCTCGAATTCTCCCAACTCCCCCTCGTGTTTAGATGAGGCTATGGAAACACGGAAAACGTCCTCTATTGCTTAAACAATCTCGTTTTATTTTACCAGATTGAATTTTACCATCCATTTGCATTTTGGGTGAAACTGAAACGGTCATTTAGTGACATGGTAAATGCTCATGTTTTCCCGGGATTTAAATTTGATCAAAAATAAGACACAGAGCAGACAGAGGTGATGAATGTTCTCTCTTTTAATCATAACTTAACAGTTTGTTTGCCCAGATAAACACCTTGAGAAGTAACGGTTATATAACGAAACCAAAGAATTTACCACTGATACAAGATTTGAGACGACGAACAATTCTCAAACCTACTGAATAAGTTAAAACAAAATTTGAATTTTTTTTGTTAACACTGGCAATTGGACTTGAAAAGCTGCTGTAATGTTTGTTTAAAAATATCATTAATATCTTAAAAGGACTGTATAAGATATAAAAAAAATATATGTAACTGAAGATGTTTTTTGGGGCATACGAAACGCCATGTAAAAATGTGTATCATCATGACTTTCCCTGCAGTGTTTAGTATTTTCGATCAAGGCATTTAGTAATTCAGAGATTAAAGTTTATATAACTTGACAATTAAGTTTAAAATAAATTCACGGGCGACCTAAAAGAACATCATCATTCAGTCATACAGTATATAGCTAACAAAAGAAGCCATTAGCGCGTTAGATCTGCTTAAAAAAAGCAAGTGTATGCAATTTTCTTCATTCTTATTAAAAAAAAAACAGAAAATTATGTTCTTTTTTCATCTACTGCCGCTTATGTACTTTATGGCGTCCGATTAGCCCTTCATCGTGAAGGCTAATTTCGGGGTGACACGTGTTTTGTTGCTTATTGCGCCATGTTGGATGCACTCACTTTATGCTACAATCTACATCTACCGCAATCTATTCACAATGTCGTTTGGAAAACCAAAACAACTGGAACCTCCACGATAATCAGTCGATTTTTGCGCATTAACCTTTAACCACTTGCGAACGCAAAAAATAAAAAACGTAGACGTACGATTTAGTCGAGAGGAACAGGGAAAAGAGAGTCATCAGCAGAAACCGGTCACAGTTTATACTTGTAGGTTGCAATGTTGCTTTCACATATTGTTATTTGAATTACAGTCCTCACAATAAAATAGATTTAAATCTCTACTTCTATTGCATCTTACATAATAAAATGCATGTTGTGAGTAAACCAATTTCAATAAAACAGACCGAGCCATATGGGTTAATTTCATTTTTAAAGTTCCTCGTAGAAATTTGTTTCAGTTTTCTTTAAGATCGACAGGACGGTACCATTCAATAAAATTAAAAACTAGAAAACAAAATCCAATGATTGTGTCTATGTCCACCAAATAGGTTGGCAACAGCCTACGGAAAACACCTTGTACGCGAAACATGTCTGACACAAAAAAACAGGTCAGTTCTTAAAATTTAGCGGGGGGTAAACTTGAAAACCATAGGGCGCAAGCCATTAATTTTTGCAATAAATCGCAGCTGATGGACATAACAATCAATGTGCACGATAAAGTTTTCATTTTCATCCCATAACACTTGAGAGCTCAGCTGTTCGTTGTCACATACGGTTTTCCCACATATGACGTAATTGTGTTTAGATTGGCTCATCCGTGTTAAAGATCAATTGATAATAACAATAAGTGACAGGTGCCAATCGTACGACGGATGACCAACATCTCTGTTGATGTTAATTATAAATAGTCGGAGCTCTTAGATTTTTTCGCCATGGGATTTTCTCCACGAAAAAATTAGGAGCGATGCGATGTTTCGAAGTGTACGGTCTTTGGGCCTCGCCAAGATAATATTATGTATCTTTTTAACAGCGTGGCCCCAGCTATCGATCAGTTTAACTCGTGCTCTTGATAAAAACGCCGGAAAATTCTACACCAACGGATGGGCTATTAAGGTGGAGGGTGGCATTGAAACAGCCAAGAGAATTGCGAGATCTCATGGGTTTGAAAAGGTGGAACCAGTGAGTATTTCAGTAACAATGAAACAGGAAGTCTTAGCAGAGCATTCCGTCTTGCGGAGTTGACAAGCACTTCCCTGTATTTAATATAAATTTTTAGTGTAATGTTTTCTGTAGCCTGCCTGGCTCTTAAACACTGGCCACCCGGCAAGGTTAGACAAATACTCGGTCAACTACAAATCCCGGCATTTTCTATGTTGGATTTGACAGTAATTTTTCGAAATATTCGCCTATGCTTTATGTCTAACGCACTCATTTAATTTCTTACAAAAATATGGGCTCGATCCAGATGAGAGGCAAGAAATTTACAGGTGTCAGTCGATTGCTGGTAGTAAATATTATGAGCTGATTGCTTCGGGGAGTGATGTTTGCCAGTTTGGAGACAAATGAGGGCACATGTTTGTTCGCAAACTAAGTCAGAGAGTGTAATACAAGTTCATTTTTGGCGGTTGTTAAAAGAGATGATAAAATACCGTTGACTTTTATTTTATCGTGAAGTTTGCTGACAAGAACAGCAAACGGTGCATGGTTTCTTCAACACCATGCCATAAAGAGCAACGTTGGTTTGGCTGGTGACTTCATGACAATATTCAACTTCACTTGACACTGTTGAGTACTAGATGTAATTTGAGATAATCACTCTTTTTATTTACGATTATTTCAACAATTAAGACACTTTCTGGCATTCCCGTTTCTTTATCCGATATGCGCTGATCTCTTTGCAAATTTAAGTTTGACGATAGACAAATGTACCTTTTGTCGCTGACAACATGAAGGCAAGGAAGCCTTAATCGACGCTTCATTCAGGAAAATTCAATGTGCAATTCAAGTTTTCCCATAGTTTGATATTCAAATCCTATCACTGTAACAAAATCTTGAGAGAGAGGGAGGGGCTCGTCCAAGTGAAAATGACCATCTATTTGCTTAATTGTATTGTAACTGAGGGTGAGTTTAAATATCTGAGGGGCTTGATGATACTGTGATTTTAAGATCTTCTGCCTCGGTGCGTTTCACTGTCATAAAATCTGAATCTTTTGGTTTTTCAATTAAACACAGAATTCGACAAAGTATATTTTTCTGTGTGCGATTGGAAACCCGACAATATCCAAATCCGGCCAGATTCCTCAGTCGAACACACCCTGGAATACTCAAAAGATGATGAAACGTAGGCATGTTCGAGCTGTTACGCGTATCATTGGTATTTGGTATTGTCTCTCATTTCTCGGGCGAATTAATCCAAAGCCCAACAAATCACAAATCAATCGCTCTTTTGGTAATTTATGATTGAGCAGAGAGATTTTTATGGTTATGAGCTCTTTATTTTATCCCGGAACAAGGGAGAATGGATGTGATTCATACACAATATACAGTCAATCAATCAATCACTCAATCAATGGACTTTATTTTAATTCAGTTGAAGCATAGATTTCAGGTATTCAGGTGCTTTTCCGAGTGTTCTCTTAAGAATCAATATGCACCTGTTGGCGTACGCGTCTTGATAGAAAGGAAGCCAGTTTAACGTGTTGAACAAGGGCAATGAGCGTGAGCGTGGGTTTGCATCCAGGATGATCCTTGCAGCTCTTTTCTGTAGTCCAAAAATGTTGCTCAGGATTTCCTTAGATGTTGATGTCCAGATGGTAGCGCCGTATAGGAGAGCCGGTTTGATGACAGCATTGTAGTATGTTTTCTCATGGTGTCTCTTCAAGTATGGACTGATATATTTCACTAGACCAATTCTTTTTGACACCCTGTTAGCGAGAGCATTACAGTGATTTTCAAAAGTTAAGCGGTCATCAATCTCTACCCCAAGGAATTTGTGTGATCTCACTCTTTCAATCTGTCAGTCATTCAAGGCAATGGTAAAATCGCCATTTTGGTGTCGATCTTGATTCATGCGTTTTCTCAATCGCTTTCCAATGACAAGCATAGATTCGGTCTTCTTTTCATTGATTACCATTTCGTTCATATTCGCCCATTGGTGAATGTTCTCTAAGTCCCCTTGAATGTTATTTTTTACTGAAGAAATATTATTCCACTTAGAGCAAGATGTTAACGTAGCGTCATCAGCATGAATATCGATATTATAATTTTGGACGTGTAATGGGATGTCATTAATAAAGAGAAGAAATAGTATAGGTCCACTGATAATGGTTCCTTGAGGGATACCTTGGTTGATGGGTAATAGAGGAGTTGTACATTCGTTGACTCTCACACATTGCCTCCTATCTGATAGGTAAGAATGAAGCTGAGTCGCTAACTCCATAAATCTTAAATTTCTGCAGGAAAATATTGTAGTTTACAACGTCAAAAGCTTTTTTAAGCGGATTGAAATCAGACCAATTACCTTGTCATTGTCCATAGTAAAAAGTAGTTCATCAGTCTATTAGTTTCACAAGAGCGGTTTCAGTGAAATGGTTTTCCCTGAATGTAAATGAGATTGTTCTCATTTAAGTAGTATGTTAGGGTTTGGTGGAAAAGCCGGGGCGCGGGTTGCCGGGTGCCGTGGAAAGCACGGGGTGCCGCGGCAACCCGGTACCCCGCACCCCGGCACCCCGCATCCCGGCACCCCGCGCCCCGGCTTTTCCACCAAACCGTGTGTTAGCCACTTTGTTACGTGTCTTTCAAGAATTTTAGAAAGCACAGGTAAGACTGCAATTGGCCTGTAGTTATTCACATCGTCTTTCTGCCCACTTTTGCGATAATCAGAGCTTACAAACAGTTTACAAACCTTTGACGTTTTACAAAACCATACCTTAAAGGAATTGATATGAACTTAATTTTAACTGACTGGTGAATTAATGTTTCAGTTCTTCATGTGGGTATTGATGTTTAAATAAAAAGGATAAGTTTGTCTTGGTTGTTGTGGACTTAATGGTTCCACTCTATTTCCAGCTTTTACAAGCCCTTCATTAACATTTCGATGAATTAAAAGCCATTTGCAAATGAAAATTCAAAAGATTTCGACAGCAGGACTTTGCGTTTTCTTTGTTTTGAAGATTGGTACTTTGGAAAACTATTTTCATCTAGAGCATGCTGAAGAGCCACACCGCTCAAGACGAAATGCGGATGAACGCACAGAAAAGCTCATGCAAGACCCTCAGGTAATGTCTACTTGTTTCAGGCAGAGAAGGCTTTTTATCATGCACTAACCAATGTGACCTGCTGACCTAGTCGAGGTTCATAAAACAAGGATATGCTAACATTGCATTTCCTTCATTACATTCGCGATAATGCACAATTTCGACATTCAATTTCACGCTATAACAGTATGACGCAATTGTCATTTAAACCTAGTTCCTACGAGTCTCCGATAGCTCAGCGGTAAAGCATCCGAATCAGTAATCGGAAGGTCTTATGTCAGTTCGACTCCAGCAAAGCAACTCTCGGGTTTTTTCCAAGTATTCCAGAATTACCATCGGAAAATGCTTTTTTCATTGCAGGTGATGTGGGCTGAACAGCAACACGAGAGAATTCGTGTCAAGAGAGGTCACTTTCACGATCGCATGACAGCAAGAGGGATTGTGCCTCGCTTCAACGATCCACTCTGGGATGCTCAGTGGTATTTGGTGGGTTTTGTCGCTGTTTAGTGTTCTCTTTATAGGACTGTTAATAAATGCCAGTCATCATTTCACAAAAAAAGGATCACGCAATATTTGTTCCTGTACACGGTTGGTTTGGTCGACCATTTTCGAAATATCACTGTAAACTGAAATGAGCAATTAATGCAAATCAAGTCAAATATTATTTTTCGAGGAGAGGAGAAAACCGGTATACCCGAAGAAAAACCTCGGGGTGCAGAAGAGAAAACCAACAAACTCAACCCACATATGACTCCGAGTCTGGGAATCGAACCCAGGCCACATTGGTGGGAGGCGAATGCTCTCACCCTGAACCTTAAAGTTGGTTGTCCTGTTAGACTGCAGTTTTACATTCCTTTTACCTTTATTTATACTACTCACAATTCCAAAAACACAAATAAGCAAAATAAAGACTTTCTTATTTTACTCTCAGCCTAGGCATCCTCTTAAAATTTTGGTTAATCTCAGCCTGAACCGCGTTCTTATAAAAAAGGTTCTCCTAAGAATAGAGTGTAGTCTAATGGATCAGTGTTAGAGAAGAGTGCGGTGAAATCACACGGTCATGAATTCGAGTCACATTCAAGCCTAATTATTCCCACGGTTCTTCCCAACCAGTACGTATATACATTGCTTCTTCTTGACGATCCATCACTTAGAGAGTCGCATAATATGAAAAATAAAAACCAACCACGTATAACCCGTTTTTTAAATTAGGTTAAAGTGAAGTCGGAAACGGCCTTTCATCATCGCAAATTGATCCATAAAGCTCCGCATGGTGTCTCGGTATTAAAATTCTAGTAAGGGGCAAAACTTTCAGAGAAAATATGAGCACAAATAGAGGATAAGCTTTTCCTGTTGTTCAACGGAGCAAACCATTGCAGCCAAAGTGTAAAATGAAAATCAGTGACTTTTCTCAGGTTAAGTACACGTCATCTTAAATTGTTTCTAGTTCAAGTATTTCTGTAGTTACAGTCATTCTTTTCGAAACTTGTTTGTTGTGAGTTTTTCAGATAACACCGCCATGTATTGACTATCATTAACAGGATGACAAGCGAATGGACCAGGACTTAGATGTACATGTGCTTCCGGTCTGGAACCAAGGGATCACCGGCAAGGGAGTGGTCGTGACCATTCTGGATGACGGTAAGTTATAATTAACAGCTGCAGCTGCCGGGAGTCCCAGGTTCACGTTTGTTACGTACGTACTTAATTGACCACTCTTCATAAAAACTTTTCAGGGGCAAGCAACGAAACAAAAGAGCGACAACTTTGTGGTTGAGGCAAACCAGTTAGCTATTTTCAAGTGCAGCCGAGGAATTGAACCTGGGATCTCCGGATCTCAAGGCAAGCGCCCTGATCCGCACTCGGCTGCAATGCCTCCATTAACCAAGTATCGAAAAACCAAAGTTATGACAGTACTTTGGCTCAGCACAAAAAATATTTTCCAGCGTCTAATTGCAACGAGGGAAAACTTCTGAAAACAATTCTGAAGTAGAATTGGGTGCATGACTCGCGCTTAAAAAATATACAGCAAGTACAGTGCCAAAAGATAAAATAAGAATGGTACAATGTTGACTGATTACTATTACTTCGTCTATCTCCATTACTTCAGGGATTGAGCACAACCACACAGATCTCATCAGGAATTACGTAAGTGGACGGTTCATGGTATTAAATATGTAAAAGTGTGCTATCGCCTCGTCTGCCACTTTTTTTTTGTTCTCACCACATTTGACGTCATCCGTGATCTATTACTGAACAGACCCACGGCAATATGGAATGTATTTGTTAAATACACGACGTCATCACAAAAATGATGACTTCCTTTGTTACGTTTATAACTGCTTGGACCTTTCACCTATTAAAAGCAAGCCAAAGTACACTTGTTTACTGTGTCTTAGTCACTCGCAAAGTGTAATGAAATCAGTACATTAAAGGTAAATTATCTACGTATAATTAGTCACATTATGTACGTCACTAATCAGATACAAAAAGCCTTCACTGAATGGAATAAACACAAGATCATAAACACTTCAGTCTGATTGATATCTCCGAAACAACCGCTTTGCTTTTTTCCGTCATTTTGTCTTCTTCCATATCGGTATGTTGTAATTTTGATCATAAAATTGTCTCAATATTGGTGTTTCGGGGGTCATATGTTGGTAAGTTAAAAAACAAATTAACGTAACTACATAAATCCATCTAGAAAGCACAGTATCATTTAGATACAGCTCACTGAAACGTCTTGGTGACAAATGGTATATGTTCAAAGAATTTGATGTTTCTCATCTGTCTTCAACAGGACCCCGATGCCAGCTGGGATGTCAACGGCGAGGATGGTGACCCATTTCCTCGCTATGATCCAACCAATGAAAACAAGTAAGAAAATGGGCGAATCTTAAACTGATAATAGTCATTCATTGCTTATTAATTCTTGTCGTTTGTTTTGTAGACACGGTACCCGCTGTGCAGGAGAGGTGGCAGCTCAAGCCAACAATACCATCTGTGGAGTAGGCGTCGCATACAATGCTAAAATTGGAGGTGATACATCATGACATCCCTGAAGGAATCTCATAACTAGGGGTTTAGTACAACTTACATATTACTATCGAAAGTTATCATCTTAAGGCTAAAAAGAGTTGGAGGAGCTTTTCCTTTAAATTAAAACTAACAAACGCTCGATGTGTCTGCGTATTACAACTAAGTTATCATTTTTCATGCAGGAAATGTAAATCTAATTATAGCTGTGTCTGCGATAAAGATTTCTAAGTAAAGAGGTACCCTGAAAGTTAAAGTTTACATTTCGACCAGGAACCGGGTTGTCGAAGCCTGGTTAGCGCTAACCGTTGGTTAAGAAGTATGAAACCCCATAGGTTTCTATGGTATTTAACGCTGGTTAGCGCTGACCATGCTTCGAGTAACCCTGGCCAGTTTGACAATCTGGTTTGAAGAAATTTGGATTTAGCTTAAGAACGTACAATTCAAATACCTAATATTTCGACACTCCTGTCTAGTGTCTTCATCAGGGGTTATCCAAAGTTCTATATAATACCAATTTGCTGACATGTTTCCAATTTTCTAAAAAAAGATGTTCTTCAACCGAAGTACCATCAAACTATGTTTAAAGAGGTACCTGTCAGCCGCTCGAGAAGCACTGTTTGTGGCATATGTATACTAATTCTAGCGTTTTTCACCAGGAGTACGTATGCTTGACGGACGTGTGACTGACAAAGTGGAAGCCGCTTCTCTGAGTCTCAATCCCCAGTTCATTGACATTTACTCTGCCAGCTGGGGACCGAGCGACGATGGAGCGACAGTAGAAGGGCCTGGAACTCTGGCTGCAGCGGCGTTTGAAAACGGTATCACAAAGGTATTGTGTTCAGATTTCCAAGCTTTGTGAAACGTAAAAAGAAACATTCGTGTATACAAAGCCACCATTTCTCTTTCACATTTGCGAGCTTCGCTAAAAAACGCGGTACCCGCTTTAAGCAGTTCTGGAAACGAGTTTCATGCCGGAAGAAAGGCCATGTGCCATTTCTTCTCGTTCGTTCCGTTGTTTTTCTCTCACGTTGAGTACTCGAAATTTTGCTTGTTCCGAAAATAGGAAGCCCGTAACCGTCAAACTCAGTTCTGGCTATTCGGTGTAAGATCTAGAATGTTAAGCATACACAAGCGAACTTATCTCGAACGTCTCTAGACATTTTTGAATCGGTATCGATTTTGCGTCACAGAGTTTGCTTCACTACTATTTCAAACTCGACTTTTATGTTTTTACTGTTCTGGATATTTTAGGGTCGAGGTGGACTTGGTTCCATATTTGTGTGGGCTTCGGGGAATGGTGGAAGGCACGAGGACAGTTGTAACTGTGATGGATACACAGACAGCATCTACACTCTGTCAATAAGCTCGGCTTCTGATCATGGCGAATCTCCATGGTATTCAGAAAGTTGCTCTTCGACTCTGGCCACAACATTCAGTAGCGGGGCTCATGGAGAACAGAGAATTGTGAGTTGTCCTTTTCCCGAGCAAAAATATTAAAATGTCTGGAATATGATGTCGTACTTAAAAGTAGCCATCAAGATTCATTCACTTGGTGTTGTACCAACCTCGTTCCCAGGGTCTTATCGACAAAGAGACCCTGGGAACGAAGTTGGGTGTTGTACAAAGAAATACAATCCAGAGACTTTGTAAATACGAGTTTTCTTATTTGATATCTTCAATAAAATGGGTCCTCTGTGCAGCTCTTTTTAACATGCATTTTCATAGCCTGTGGTTTGGACGCAGTTCTTGCGATTTTAGAAAAGTAGGGTCTGTTGCGTTTAGATAAATTTTGTAATTGAAGTCAGATTGTTTCAGGCCTTCATTTTTTTTTTTCTTGTGACTGGGTAGATTGTTACGATGGGTCGCAATTGTCCTAATGGTACTACATCCTCCGATTTTTGGGATTTGATGTGAGGATAGTAGTCAAAGGTTTGATATTTGACTTCATTGCTAAATTACCTCTTTGCTGTTAGTGATTCCTCAACTACAGTTCAAATTGTACGAGAAGCAACAAATTCCTTCCAAAAAAAAAATGGTAATTTTAGGATGAAATAGGCAAGCCACGATCAGACTTTACACGAATATGCTGATCAACACGATTGCAAGTTAACATCTATATACATTTTTTGTCTCTTACTGCGTAACAGGTCACAACGGATTTGCATAACGTTTGCACTGAACGACATACGGGAACTTCAGCTTCGGCTCCGTTGGCTGCTGGTATTTTAGCTCTGGCATTGGAAATCAAGTAAGGAAAACGAAAAAAAAAAAAAACAGACAAAAAACGCGAAATCAACTGACAATAACAGCGCTTTTTAAGTTATATATGCCAGTTAGGCAACTAAATGTTACCTTGCAAGGAATCGGCGTTTTATGATTGTGGGTAATCCAAATTAAAGTACGCAGATAACGTGATGGCAGTCAAATAGGCACGCAAAGCGTGAGCGTGTCGGTATGTGTCCAACGCAAGATGGCCCATGTTGCGAGAGAGTTGAAAGCAAAATCGTATTGGTGTATTAAGCAAAGTTTGTTAAAATTGCTGTTCTTTAGGCTGAGTAAAGAAATAAGGAGAAAATGAAATAAGGGGACCTTCTTCTTTGATCCTTCTTACGAGTGGTCACTTCTGTTAAGCGCTGTTATAGTTCAAAGTGTTGAGAACTTTTGGTTGCGAGCTCATGCAGTGCACCTGCAAACATATTTACCACAAGTCTTACTTGCGCATAAGTTCCTACAGACTTTCAGAGTGAAGTGTAGTGCGAGCAATTTCACTTTGTATTCACTGACAATTTCGTTTATTTCCAGTCCGCGTCTGACATGGCGCGATGTGCAGCATATTGTAGTGTGGACTTCAAACTGGGAGCCCTTGAAACATGATCAGGACTGGAGTCCAAATGGAGTGGGACTGCATGTTAACAGAAAGTTCGGCTTTGGACTGCTAGTAGCTGAAAAGATTGTTGAATTAGCAAAACCACACACTTTTCAAACTGTTCCCGAAAAGACTATTTGTAGAGGACAAATCAACCAAGATCGCAAGTAAGTCAGAAAAATCAGTGAACAGCTTTTCCTGAATTTCGACTTTAAAATCTCCTCTCCACCGAGGGGCTTGAACTTGATGGTTCAATGACGTGTGAACCACTCCAGCAGTTAAATTGCGATTTCTTTTCACAGACCCATCAAGTTTAAAGAACCATTGAAGATAACCATGCACTCTAATGGATGTTCAGGTACCGCTGCCGAGATTCGCTATCTGGAGCACGTTCAACTTTTAATCAGTTTAGATTACACAAGGCGCGGGGATCTCGTGATGTACCTCATATCCCCCATGGGAACCAAATCCTGCCTGTTGTCCCCTAGAAAAGAGGACGTATCCAACGAGGGATTCTCAAAATGGCCTTTTATGACAACGCACTCATGGGGCGAGGATCCCAGAGGTACATGGACTTTAGAAATAAAAGACCTTGGAGATAACAGACCAAATCACGGAACTCTTACCGAATGGCAGCTTATTCTTCATGGAACAAAAGAAAAACCTCATCATCAACCAATTTCTCACCCTGATAAGCCACGTGACTCGGTCCCAATGCCTGAGGTACCCTCTACTTTACGGACTGAGCAAGTCCCCAGAGGACCAACGTATACTTTCGGTCCCCCGCCTGTTACATCGGTGAGTCCCGTTAAATACGTGGCACCCCAGTTGGTCACTTACACGGCACCTCCGGCCTCTGGCCCAAACGTCTTGACACTTGCAGCTCAATCTGTAGGAGAACCACAAGCTAACAAACAACCCAGCAGTCAGTTTGCTAAACAGCAGGTGCAGACTCAAAACAATTATGGCCAGCAGAGCAACTTGGGGGCTCCGCCACTTTTCTCAGCTCTCCGTAACAACTTCTTACCAGCGAACTACCGAGAGAATCAAATAGCCAACTACTATCACTATGCGAATCCTGCTAATTCTCATGAATTTATACCCCAAGTAAGCAACCCTGCGGTGTCGCAAAACACTGACCAGCTAGGATTTCAAACAGTGGGCTGGAACGGTGCGATTCCATATCGTAACCCACTGCAATACAATGGCTATAGTAATTATCTACGAACATTTGGAAGGAGGGGAGCTGCAAAGTATTTAGAATATCTTAGATACAAGAGAATAAAGTTAAAAAGGACGTAGCCACATAAGAAAAGTTTTTTTTTAGAAATACATAGCAAATTATTGTAAGATATTAGAGAAAATTAACTGCTTTGAGTGACATTTTCCACAAAAAGTACACGTACTCTACGATTTCTCTTAT
>NC_090884.1:25227042-25239542 GCF_036669925.1 Montipora capricornis
TCAGAGGTCTTCTACCTTTTTAGCAAACAACTCTTGTGATAGAGCGAACAATGTGGGCTCCTTTTTTCTATTTCCCATAGATGGACGGATATAGATAGGTATAGGTAGATATTTGGCACCAGGGATGGGAAATTGAACAATTGAATTCCAATAGTTCAAAATGCTTCAGGGGTAGGATGGAGGTTGTCCAGAGAGATGTGTTAAGTTTGAGATAATGGTGCATAGTATCACTCATTGCTCCAGGTCTCTTCATACTGACAATTTAAGAGATCCTTCAGGCTACAAATGACACATCTGATGGGGGTAGAGTCTGCAGCCATACAATCACCTGGTAGACAGTTGTCATTACCAGCCAGGGCTACCTCCTGACTTCTCCAGCCCAGTAATACCACAGCCAGGGCAATGCATGCGACGCATACAACACAAGAGTAAGCCTAAGCAAGACTGAAACAATGAAATTGAGCAGAACACCAGGCAACCTCACCATAAACACCAACAGCTATCAGCTAGAGCAGGAGAAATTATTTAATTCAAACACCTTGAAGTTGAAAGCATCTTCACAGAGGATGACCATCTTGGGAAGGACAGAGCAAAATAAGGACACACAAAGCTAATGAAGCAAGCTACAAGTACCACCTACATGGGAGGAATTGCAGAACAGAAGATGTTGTTGATGTCACATATTGTCATTAATATGCCAACCGGAGCCTCATTGGCTGTCAAAACAAAGGGTCTTTTATTCCTGTGATTGGCAAACTTGAATGACAAAAGCAATGTTTGTAAACAGATATCTTCCCTATACCCTGCCACAGCACACCACTATTGTTTCCCCTAGGCGGCACTCTTCGAAGAACGAGTCTGAATACAATGGAGCTTATTCTAAGAAATGCAAATAAGTTGCGGGGTATTCTGCAATTTAGCCCCTTTATGTACTGCAGGATCACTTCTCCAGCACGCCAGCGTCCCTTACACTCAAGATCATCAACTCAATTGTCCTCCCTACCTTAACCAACCAATGTCAAGGCTGTTCGAAAAAATCCAAGCGACTGAATTATTCTAAAGAAACCAAGCGGCTGAATTAAGTACAGAGCACAATAAAATTATCATCATCGTTTATGTGTTGTTGCTGGAACCGCATTCATGACCATTATCTTAATGTTCATGTTCTTAATGTTAGTGTTCAGAGATAATTTTTCAATTTTCAAACAATTTAGCGTTAAAATCTAACACTTCTGCCTCTCGTAGCTACAGCCAAACTTGCCTGTGATCGTTCCATGAACGACTGTTCCATTTTTCAATTCGATGGTTACCGTCTCGTGGCTTAGCTTCATCAAAAACCTGTAAAGAATGCACACATCAGAAACGTTAACGAAATAATATAATCTAACAAAGGAAGAAAAAATATACATTCACCTACCTGACAAGTTTCATGGTTGCGAACTGAGAAATTCAGGATGCAACCGGATTACAAAAATTACCAAACTTTGAAAAACTCAAAGATGGCCGCAAAACGTCTCTGAACGTTTAACCTCGATTCCAGGAAAATGTTGGGTACTACCTCGCTTGTGTGATCTAACAGCTGTTCCCATGGAAACCTTCAATGTAAAAGCAGGAAAATCAATATGGCGATGTCAGATGTGGACATGAGCAGTTCTTTAGACCACGACGAAGAACCTCTTGCTGAACTTACGGACGAGGAACTGTATAATCTTGTTCAAGAGAATTTGTAAGTCTAATATAATCACTAAGAATCGTGGGCACAGTTGTCCTTGTTTCTAAATCATGGCGTTATAATACTGTTATTGCAACCAGGTTGCCCAAACATGGTTTGATGCTACTCTGGCTTAATTGAATGCGTGATAATTGACTATAAGCAAATTTAATTGTCATTTAAAGGGAAGAAAAAATAATCCCTAAGCTTTTATTTTAATAATTTGTTTCAATGCAAACATCAAGTTGATATGATTCAACCAAAGAAAACCTGAAATTGACCAGAGTAGCTGAGACAGTCGGGAGGAGCAAAATTGAGGTGTATGACACTGCCTACAAATAGCGCTGATACACAGTATTTAAGTCTAAGCAGCCATTTTAAAACGGTTAGCCTTCAAGAACTGTGATTTAGGATTAGTCTGCAGTCTGCAAGTGTCAGATACTGGCAAAATTGCTTTCTTTACAATATACATGTACCGCTAATGTTATAGTGTGCTTGATGTCTTGATGCAAACATGAAGTCGATCTGATACAACCCAAGTATAATTGCAAAATTAATAATTTTGATATTCTATATATTACAATAATAATAGCGTTTTTGCAAGCGTAATGGCCGTGTAACACTTATATTTCAACAGACTTAACTATTACTAAAGAGTGTAATGTGAAGTGCTTAAGTTTACTACCCATATAGACCATGTGGGTGTTAGCCCTACTAATGGATTGGGTCCACACAAGGACAGAGAAAACTCTGACTGGGGTGGGAATTGAACCCATGACCTTCAGGTTAGATCACTGCTGCAGCAGCCTAATGCTAATCGCCGCGCAGGAGGTTTTTACAAGTACATGTAGTTCAAAAGTCAGTTCAGACAGAAGTGCCATCCCTCAATTGCATTATTTGCTCAAATAGACTTCATGTAAGAGGACTAGGATGATGGAAGCCAGTTTGTATTGTTACATGATATACAACGGTTACCATAGACAGTGAGTACATGTATATCAGTTGCAGATTTACATGACTGTAGTCTCCTTCGCAACCGCTTTTGGATGTACTGTCCTGCAGTATTCCCCCCGTTGCGTGATATGTCTGAGTCAATTTCCTTGAGGCTGATAAAAATTGTTCAGAAAGCATAATGTAGAATAGGGAAATAAAGTAAAAATTTTAAAACATACATGACTACCCAGGCTGAAAGTCTGCTAATAATGTGTAATCCAAGTAATAGTTTATTAATTAAGCCATTTGGTTAAGGGATAATGATAATTACTTGTCTTCAGCATTCTGGAGTACATGACTTGTGTAGGTGAGCTACCATATTAAAAGAAAATAAAATTTTCCACTATGAGTATGATGATCATGTAATCGTTGTTTTGTGTAAACTGTAGCATGATCTGATGATTAAAATTTTGTGTATCACAGACATGCCAATGACGTCCTCAAAAATGAAACTACAATGTTTGAAAAATACCTGAAAAGGGTGGATCCAAAGGACATAAAACTGCAACAGGCTGGTAAGTTTTGGTATATGTGTTGTGGTTCAATGTTTTTTCTTGGTTTAAAATTTCTAAAACCAGTTTAATTTCGATTTTTCTTTTTCTATATTAATTATCACCTGATGATAATCTGAAACAAAGGAAAATTTTGTTGTTTGTCATCTGAGGTTATATGTCATCATTTGGTGATTGCTTTAGGTTTCACTGTTCACTGTTTTGTTTTATTACATTCAACTATATAAGCCACCCAAGGTCCTACTCAACCAGTGATTGAGTCCAGTCATAGAGGATTGAGAAAGAAATCAAGATCAAGGGGACCATCTTTAGACAGGTAAATGTATAAATGAAGAAAGGATTCAATTGCACTTGGTGATAATGTAATTTGAGTAATATTTTGTTGTGGTAAAATCAAAGGTAATCATAACTTGAGACTACATGTATTATCAGCGTTTCTTATGCAAGTAAAATTGTGAATGTTAAAAAGCCAGTTAAAAGTTCTTTCTTAACATAGTACCATTTTGCTGTGTTCTCAATTCCTTGGTTCATGTCACAGAAACACTTGAATGTTTACTTTGACATAATATTAGAGTCTGACTCTGTCATTCAATATAAAAAATAATAATTATTTTTGTTTTCCGTTAATGGTACCATTTTTCCTGTGAAATTTTTCTAGGCACTTAAAGTTAACTGCAGAGCAGAAGTGTGATATTGCCCAGCGAGAACTGGAAGAGTTACGAGATGAAATTGAAAAGCTCAAGGATGAATCTGAAAAGATACTCGATAACTTCCGAGTAAGTGACTTTAGAGAATGTATAAATCTACACTGCCAAATTTTCTATCTCTTTTTGCAGGAATTCTTTTTATATGTGTCAGATCACATTTCACATAATAAGACACTCTTAAGTGCAAAGAAAACACATACATAAACACATATACTGGAAACTGATTGTACATGTTGCATTAAAGAAATGTCCTCGGTTAAAAAAGTTTTCAAAGTAGTTTGGGGTTTTACTTTCCTTTGCTGCAGATCACGATAATGACTGTTTTGTCAAAAAGTCTTAACTAAAGACAAACAAAGTAAAAAACAAACCACTCCGACAAAATGTTAAGCAAGAAAAAATCTCAACTACAACATAATTTATTTTGATGTTTCTTACAGGCTGTCATGGAAGAAGCTGATATCAGAAGTGCTGAAGTTAAGAAGTCTTCATACGAATTTGAAAGAGATATTGTCAAAGGAGCTGTTAATCAGGTAGTAATCAGATTTCAAGGTTCTCTGCTCTGTCAACTCTCTCCTGAATTAAAAACTGATGTTACATTATCACATTTTATAGTGCAGACGTTTCAAACCTTCCGATTTGATGTGTTGCTTCCCACTCTACCGATTTTTATTAGCACAAACAGGAAGTGGTATGGCGTTCATAGATTTCAAACGAGCCAGGATATTTTGGTTTCGCCACTTCCTAAATAGGACAGACATGGACATTTTTTTAAATCATGTAACTCAATTAAGACACAAGTGCTGCAATTTGAGTTTGCATTTGGGTTGCATGATTTTTTCATGATGGCTTCTGTCCATGTGTTGTTGCCAGGCAATTGGGTGATAGGGTCATCTTGTCGTTGGCTTTCCACTTGTTCTCAAATTCTTAGCCTTGGAGTATCAATGTTGTGTTGTTTGGCAATCTTGTCCAACTGATTGACACCTGGATCGCCTTGCTTGAGTCGTTTCTTGAGATGTGTACCCGGTCCTATAATGTACTGGTATCCCTGAGCCAATGAGATTCGATGCCCGTCTTGGCCAACAGATTTTCCATGTCAAGCTTGTCCCCTTTTTGATGTCGACGGCGCATCTTGGGAGGGACGGCCTCACTCAGCCTTCATGTCTTGTGTCTTTTCCTGAATTTCTCAGAAGTCCTGCCCAGCAAGATGCCATTGGAGTTTATACTGTTAAAATCCAACCAACCAGCTGGGCATAGACCAATTCGGCTAACTCAATGTTGTACCCAATTCAAATCTCTCTGGGTTAAGATTCTTTATGTTTTGAATTTGCATGACAATGAAGCATTCACATTTAAATGATATGGAAATACTTGGAACAAAACGTTTTATTCCCAAAAGGTTTGAATTGGGTACAACATTGAGATAGCCGAATCGGTCTATTACAATTTAACTACATGTACTTCAGTGGGGCGACATGCTCATCCTTTATGGCCTATTTTCTGAATGGATATGGAGGCCACCTCCAAATTATCCGCCACGGTCTCTCCTGACAAAGAATGTCCGGCAAAAGGCAATTTGCTCTAATCGACCAGGTTGGCGGCACCGTTTGAAAAAATACTTTATTTAATGAAATCTGAATGGTTGATATTTTGTAGGCACTCTTTGAAAAAAATGTCTGAGAGGTGCAAATTTTAGTGGTTGCATTGTTGTTGTCGTTATCACAGTGACTATCAGAATTGCTGTAACTTTTAATATTACGTGTACAATATTATTGTTATTGTCATTAATTACGTGTATATCTGGTGTTTGAGAGTAATTGAAGACATGCTTTTCAAGACTGTATATTTGTGAAACTATTTTTTGTTGCCTCAAAGCAGGTTTTTTATTTGTATTTTTTAATGTACTGTACATACATGTATTTCAGAGAACCAATAAAGTTATTGCTGAGAGAGTTACCAAATACCTGGAGGACAAACTTAGATCCAGGGTAAGCTCAATTTGAGTTCCAATTTAAACTGAGATGAGCAGTGTTCAATCAGTTAATGTTTCACAAGTCTACAATATAAACATATTAACTAAAGATACTTTTTTTTCTTGGTATATATGTATGCACACCCTATTATCATTGATTAAATGTGATCACCAACTCCTTTACTTACAATAACACTTTTGCATATACCTGTAGTAAATTGCAACTTTTCAACCTACAGCAATAAATTTAAGTGGTTTTTGTAATCACAAAGCCAATTAACAACAATTAATAATTCAGTTATGAAACACTCATAATTTACACCCAGAGTATCTGAATACCGGTAATTGTGACTAGAGATAAAAAACTCTTGATCAATCTTTAATTAAACTACTACGAAGTTATTGTGCAATGTACGTTATTATTACATTAAATTTATTGATAAATTTTACATAGTATTACTCAGGAGCTGACAAGGAGAGTGTTATTATTTTAAATTTGTGTCGAAGGTGTTGTTTATACATCAACTCCTTTTTTGATTGTAGGACACTGCTATTGAGAAACTTCGTCTCAAAAACTCTACTCTTAAGGTTCAAAAGAGGAAACTTCACATGCAACTAAAACAGGTTAGTAATTGTTATTGCTTTTCGTGTAGGTCAACAACCACATTCATGTATTCCTACATGTATTCTTCAGTTGGTATTCCTATGTACAATGTACGTGACATCATAATAACTCAAATAAAAAAGTGACAATTCCCATTAAAGTTTCTACGTTTTATTGTCATCAATTATGTGAACAACAACTTAAGAACAATTAAATAACTAGGTATGTTTTTGTCTGCTTTTTTGTTTCACAAGGCGACCTAGCTGTAACCTACACTTTGTTCTAAGGATTTTTAGCAGATTTCCTATAAAGTTCACATTATTTCAGTGTTTTTTAAATTTCATGCTACAATATCTTGTTCAGTACATGCTATTGTTGCAGTTTGCTGTTTATTCTGATTTACGCTCAGTGTGCCATTGTTATCTCATACTTTTGTTTCATATCCAGGTCAATTCTGTAGTATGAAGTCCAAAGTCCATATTCCATGACCCACCCATAGGGTTAAGGGCAATCTTAGAATAACTGTTGTTCACATTTAAAACTGCTGTTAGTGGCATATTGATTCCAATCAAAACCAGAAAACAGATGCTTTACATTAGTTTCTATGATCGTGGTGTTTAAAAATGGGCCTTTCTAAAACGAGGGTAAGGGTAAGACCAAGGGTCAGGGTAAGGGTAAGGATACGAATACAGAAAGTATCCTAAAAATGCATAAAAGCTAACCTTAAACTTTTGTTTAGGCCTAATTAGGCCTAAGGTTAGCTTTTATGCATGTTTAGGATACTTTTTGTATTCGTATCCTTACCCTTACCCTTACCATGACCCTTGGTCTTACCCTTACCCTCGTTTTAGAAACGCCATTTAAAAATATTTGATACTTTTCCCTAACAATACCGGAAGATTATAATTATGTTGTTATAGCCTGGTGAGATGTGTTACTGAGTCATACAATAACCACAGGTGGCCCAGCTCTACAAGTGACCGTTTGAGGCAGCAATTTCGGCACAAATATAATCTCGATATGAATAACAATAAAATGGCCTCCAAAGTTCAAACTTGTCTTGTGGTAATCATTTTTGGTGTTTGAAAGACTATTTCAGGGTTATTTTACATAAAATTATCTCACTTAGGGACTGACATAGTCCTTCACCATAAAATGACAAGGTAGGAGGTGTTATTTCGAAGCAACCCTCGAAACTGAACCAAGGCTAAGTTTACCTTCAATATGTGTCAACTTATGTGAGCCAAACTCTTACTTTCCAAAGTTGCCAGCCATCCTCAAATGGCCCAGCTTTTAGCGCCATTTCATCCTTGATCCTTACGGTTGGGAAGTAGACGCGCTCAGCCCAAATGGAACGAGAGCAATCATTGCCCAGTGGGGAGGTCCACAAAAGCAAATGACCATTATTCGTTGACTGTTTCACCAGAAACTGCATTTGCGTGCAATGAAAACTTAATTGTTCTGGTCATGCAGACAATTCTTTAACAAATATTTCCTCTGTCAGTAGTCTGTCACGCGTACATGTAGTCTTCTGTGGTGTATAGTGGTCATTGCAAGTTTGCCAAAGAATGAGGAGAGACTGAGTTCAAATTCTACTTGGGGTGCCTTCTCTAAAAGTCTCTCTACAATGCAATGAAATATTTTGCACATGCGCATTAAGATCGCGAACCCCACCCCAAAAAAACAACAACAAAAAAGAGAGCAAGAGAAGAGTCAGAGCCGAATCCTATACTTTGTCCCTTTCAAACAAAGCATAAAGTTCAGTCAGTTGTGCACATCCTGGCTCTAACAAGCATGAAAGCACATCCATTCACCTTACATTACATGTATGTTTTAATTTAGAGGTCAGAAAGGCCAGAATATAAGTAAATGTCTATGTCAGTGTATGCACTGGTTTTGTTAATCACTGCATGTATCCATTGGATTTAAGTGCTAATGATATCTAACTGTCAGTTCTATCTGAAGTCACAGATTTAAGGTGACAGCTTAGAGAAAATTTGAAAGGGGTGTAGATTGGTCATGGAGGATTGAAATGAGGGATTACCTTGTAACTGCATATATTGGTATAAAATATCCAGTTTCAATTCCATTGTTCAAAGTCCACAGTCCACATTCTGTGACGCAATGATAAGTTTAAGTGTGATCATGGATATTTGTTTACATTTAAAACTGTTGAATCTTAACAGCATTGATTCCAATCAAAACCAGGAAACTGATGCTAAATGCAAGTCTCTACTATTTAATACAGTAACTTTTTCTTAACAATACTGGGAGAATTATAAAATTATGATATCTGTTAGAGTCATACGATAACACAAAAATTCATTTCCAGTCACGCACACAATTCTTATTATTCTTCATATTTCCCCGTTAATCTGTCATGAGTCGCGTGGTTTAATGGTCATCATAATTGCCTCTGAAAGAATTAAGAGGTATATACCAAGTTCAAATCCCACTTGAACTGCCTTCTGCCTTCTGCACACTGCAGCCAGAGCGCTACCCCAATGTTTTTTTTAAAGTTTAAAGTCCAAAACCGGAGTCAAATCAAATCTTCGAACAAAGTAATAAAAAAGACAGTGGAAAAATTATACTAAAACTTAGTCTAGTTATCAGAAATGTACAGCAAAGTTGATTAATCTTCTACATGTATGTACAATTTGTACGTTAATGCAATTTATGATCAAGTGATTGACATTTCATTTCCTACTTTGTAGAAAGAAGAAATGGGTGAAGTACTTCATGAAGTCGACTTCAATCAGCTAAAAATTGAAAACCAGCAGTACCTTGAAAAGATTGATGAGAAAAATCAAGATCTTTTGAGGCTCAAACTCATGTCCACAAATGTACAACAAATTCTCAACACCTATAAGGTATGAGGTTATTATAAAATATTGTAATAGTTGTGACATGAATACCACTAATACAGCAAACAAAGGTCGGCCGGGTTCTATTGGGATCAACCGTTTTTAGTTGGTTGGGTTGATTGGGTTTTTTAGTGTTCTATATTTCGGAAAAAAACGGTTTTCGGTTGGTTTGGTTGAACAACTTTTTCAACCGGCATCAAACTAGGTTGAAACGGTTGAAAAAGCATTGGCAGGGACCACTTTTGTTTACGCGGGCCATTTAAAGTAGGCCGAGCAATCCTACCGTGTTGCTTTTCCTCCGCTTTTCAACGCTGAGAAGTCTGGTAATGACTATTCCCAGGAATTACCGCATTTCAAATGAAACGGTTGAAAAAGTGTTCTATTCGGAAACCTCAACCGCTTCAACCTAAAACGGTGGCGGTTGAAGCGGTTGATCCCAATAGAACACGACCAAGGAGTGATGGTCACATCTTTTGTGGCTTCTTTTAGTTCCTCTCGTTGAGGGTCAGACTAAAATCGTAGGTATGTAACCCCATGAGTACCTCAGATATCTAAAACCTAACATCTTAATAGCTCCAAGACCTAACGGTCAATCTAATGAATGTTGCAACAAGGTTCTTTTTTCAAGGTGCATGTTTATTTAAGGTTGAGTAATGGCTAATAACATGTAACCAAAGTCAACAGTACCAAGAGATACAGTATTGACCGAATGCATATTAAGTGGTGGCCAAAAATGTATTCTTTTGTTTATGTGCATATGAGACTCACTAGCCTCGCTCTCAAGCAACCTTTCTTTTGTATTTTGTCCATGCAAACGAGGCTAGTGAGGCTAATTAGCACATTAGCAAGAGAATATTTTTTTGGCCGCCATTTATGCATTCTGTCTATAAATACCAGAAGAGATTCTTCTTGCAGAGGCAAATAGGTGCAGATGAATATTTAATGCATTTAATTTTATTAAACAGAAAAAGTTGAATACACTCACATTGGAGTCTTCAAGGTTAAAGACGGAAATTTCACAAAGAAATGAGTTGCTGTTTAAGATTGATGCTGAAACTCAAATGGTCGAGAAGGTACATTGTAACTCATTATTTTCTTTTCTTCGAATAACGTATTATGGCATGGTTTTGGTGTGACATTACTCTTTGCAAATCTCTGCGGAATCAACTCTCTAAGGTTTTCTAAAAGTCAATAGACAAAACATACCCTGGCATGAGTCCTTCGATTCCAGCAAAGTGGTTTGTGGGTTGTAAATGTACAATCATTTAGACGACCAAAGAACCAAGGTTGTTTATAGTGAAAGATCAGTTCCTATGAAAAGTTACATGTAATTGTCAAAGTTGTTTGTGCATAAAATTAATTGTTAAAATAATTATTTAATTGTCAAAGGCTTTCTCAAAATCGTTATTGAATTGACCTTAACTATCTTTTATGACTGTATCATTGTCAAGGAGAGGACAAAGGCAGAAACATTAAATTCAAGGCTAAAGCAGCAACTTACGGACTATAAAGTACCAGATGTAAGTAAAATACAGCATTTGACATAAACAATGAAGTTTGTTTGGTCATGGTAGATTTGTATAGAGAGTTGTATCAATAATACGAATACATACTGTAATACAATGAAATTATACTTTTGTTCAGAAGAACAGGTGCAAGTCATGTTTTGGTAATTGAGCCAATTTGAGAAGTTTCATTCACAACATCTCATTCGCAGGCTTGTAATAATACTTATTGCAGCTCAACAATCATTATTCTTACTGTATGTCTAATTTCAGGTTCTGGATTACGTCACAGAACGAGCTGATTTATATGAACTTAACAAAACAGTAAGTTTTGACAATATTATTAAATTACTTTATCTGTCATAATAACCCATACCTGTAAAGAGATCTGTTCTTACATAGATTTGGATATGACTTAATTCTTTCTTTCGGACTTATTATGGAATTATAATGTCTTTCTTTTAATATCATGATATAACCTTTTCTAGGTACGCATGTGGGAAAGAAAAGTTGAAATTGCACAGGTCAGATTTATAAAGTCCCTGGAGGCCTTGGCTGTTCAAAAGGTGGATAATGCTATTCAGCGGATAAATCACTATCAAAACCAATTGAGTTGTCCATTGGATAGTGCTATCCACCTTTTGAACAACTGGGGCCAGATATTGTCGTAATACAATAATAATATTAATAATAATAATTATTATTATTATACATTGTAGTCACCATCTGTCTAACTGTCTTCTCATTGGCTAAAAGCCTACAGTAAATTCTGGGAAACAGCACAACCTACAGATTATTCACTAATCTGTACCTACAGATTAGTGAATAATCTGTAGGTTGCGTGCACAATGCATGATTTCCAAGAGCAATCTGTTTGAAAATAAACTGTGATCGCTGCGATAATGCATTTGTCGTTATTTTCTTCAAAACAATGTCTAATAAAACAATTATTAGATTCGGTTTTTGTGATATACGGAATAATCAAGGTCCCAGATTATTCCGGATATCACAAAAACTTCATCCAATGATTGTTTATTATTAGCCTTGTACTGGGGAAGTATCATCATTTTCTAATTTATACCGCGGTATTAATTATTCAGTTGATTTGGCTTTGAGATGGAGCCTTCAGGGACCTCCTGAAAAGAGCCTCAGAAGTGTAAACCTGCCAAGCTGGTAGTTAATTTAATCAGTTTGGTAGGTAACATGCAAGTGAACTGCCTAAAACCTGGCAGTTTTAAATATCTGTATCATAATTTTTGTGTGTTTTCTTTTTGTTTCAGATGGCTTTAAAAACAAATCAAAAAACTTGGCGCAAACTACAGATGGTTCATCAGGAACAAAATTCTTAGGAAGCAAATTAAAGTAAAGATACTTTGGATTTCCTGTGGTCGAAGTAGACTATTAGTTTTTTTTTTCATGAAGAGGCTGAATTCTCTTCAATAGTATTTATAATCAATGAGTTTATGAGTCGACAAGTGTCCAAATGTTTTTCATGGTGGTAAATATACAAACTGCTTTACTATTTGCCATGGTTTCTTGTTACTGACCAGTATTGATGGTTGCTGATGGCTGTGACAGGGTCCTAAAAACAGTATGATTGAAAAGTTAAAAACCATGATTGTATTATTGTCTTGT
>NC_090884.1:25244542-25254542 GCF_036669925.1 Montipora capricornis
CCTTGTGCTTGCTCTTATGCTTGTGCTTATGCTTGCGTCAACCCGGTTTTCACGGTGTAATAAACTCTCTTATACTTGCGCTTGTGCTTGCGTCGCTAGTGAAAACCAGGATTTACATTTTTTGTCATTGTTTGCGAGTGTCTGAGTGTCATCACTGTCACCGTTGATGAAAATCTAGAAGACCTTTTTTCAGCCATAACTCCTTTATTATCTAAGGTTACGTCAAACTTTCCAATGCTTCTCAGTTTGGTCAATACCTTTTCTTTTTTTTTTTTTTCAGTAAAATATATGTTCATCGTTAAAGTGGTACTATGATCAAAAAATCATTTCCTTTTTTTCTTCAGATTTTGAAAGCGTGTTCGCTTAACACCTAACTGGCAAAATTTTGAGCTTTGAGTTTTATCCAAAGGCTGTTTATGTTGAGTGTAAGTTTTGGATTTCACGGTCCGCCATCACTCACGTTCAAAACTGGCCGATTGGACCTCAGAGGGTTGGATCTAGAGAAAATGACGTCATTTACTCACTAGCTTAAAATTTCAGCGTGTAAACGCAATTTATTATATATGCAAAACACGGGTTTAAAAGTCTGAAAGCTCGAAACTCCCCTGCTGCATATTAATTCGGCCGCGTATACACGCATTGCATTCTTAAACTAGTGAGTCTTTGACGTCATTTTCTCCTCGACCCAGCTCTCTCAAGATTTTAAAGTTAGTAATGGCGGACCAATAAATAAGAAAATTCCAGTTAAAATAAACAGGTGTCTTTTTAAAATCAGAACTTAAAACTTGGGTCAGTTAGTGTTTAGTTAACATAGTTTTGAAATCGAAAAAAAAAAAGACTTGTTTTTTTGGTCGTAGTACCACTTAGAAACTAACAATCTTGAAACGCGCGGAAGTTATTGCAGAAAAAAAAAGATCTCTGATGGCTTGACTCCCCTGGGATTTTTTCGCGTAAAACGGCTTCCTCTCTGGCTTCCTGTCAAATACTTTTATTTTGATTCTAGTGCTCACTCGAGCACATGTATTGCCACGCTTTTCACCCCTGTGCTAGAAAAGAGAAAGTCCGTGGGTGAAAAACAAAACAAAAAGAACAAGAACAAAAAAAGAAACGGCAAAGGACAAACTTGACGGATTCAATTATGAAAAAGGTATCTTCCGTTTCCGTACTTTTTTTCTTGAAGATGACTTTCTTGCGTTCCCCATTTGACTATCCGCCTAAAGCGTTGCGCAAAAAAACCTGCCGTTTTTATACTCTCCACTCGAATTTCCGCGAAGCTCATTTTGCCTAACCTGGAACGCTAGATATCAAATAAAGCTTTTTGGCGGGGGTCTTCGTTTTGTAGTTTGAAGGGGGCATTTCTACAAAACGAAGACCCCATCGATTTTATTGTTTTAGCGTGAAATAAAGCTTTTTAGCGAGGGTCTTCGTTTTGTAGTTTGAGGGGGGCATTTCTACAAAACGAAGACCCTATCGATTTTACTGTTTTAGCGCCGAACAATGCGTTTCAGCACATTTTAGGTCTTCGTTACTGGGTCTTCGGTCTTCAGTCTTCGGTCTTCGGTCTTCGGCCTTCGGTCTTCGTTTTGTAGACACCCGTCACATGAGCTCCCCGCGTAGACTCAGACTTCGATCTTCTGAAAGGAAATGTATGAGTGAGGTTAGCGATAGTGAAGGAAAAAAAGAAAACTTGATAAATCTGTGGTGTTGTTTTCTAAAAGGCGGTTGATGTAAATCGGACTCACAGTATCCAGATAAATGACCAGGAATTGCCGAAATCTCTCAAAGAGTTGCAGGAATCAGGAGAGAAAGTCTTCATACCGCTACCAAAACCATCGTAAGACATCAAGAAATGTAAGCCATGGTTAATCGATTGAAGGCGGGAATTCTTAACTGTGAAAAACATATATTTCTGCTCTACAAAAGGTCCCACAGCGGAAGTTCCTGATGTCCACCAGAAGTAACAAGAAGGTTCTTAAAAGGGAAAGCATTACCGCTTTGAAAAACGCACGAGACTTTGAAATACGCCTAAAAAAGAGAGGATACCCAGAGAGCAGTGTTAAGGGGCATCTCTGAGAGAAACAAAACAAAAAGAGGTCACGCACGAGGACATGAAAACGCACATGTATCACAATTCTGACTTTTGTCACAAAGTCCACTCCGCTCACGAGGAAATGTCACCTGATAGAAAATTACCCACATCTAAGAGAAATAACCCCCCCCCCCCCCCTCCATACTTCGTAGTATATGGCAAAATCCATGAAAGATGTCTTAGTCAAAGCAAAACAGACAACCGTTTGCGAACAGCAGGAGTAGCGTAATAATAACGCCCATCAACCGTCTTTAGAATAGCGAACAGAACTTGCACTAGGGTACCATTTCCTTCCAACATCGAATCTTTTTTTGTATTTTCGCCACAGACCAAGGGCCATTATCGATGCTCGGATCAAGTGCGTGGTTACTTTTACTGTTTACACAACCTTATACAGCCACTCACTCGTTTAAAAAGGTCGTTACGTTTGCCCGTCAATTTCAACCCCCTACACTTTGAACACCGTTCTAACTGCTCAATTGTGTATTGTTCTGGTTCTCTCTAGAGAACTGAGCCAAGAACACGGTCGAAGTCGCTTAAAACCAAATCGATTGAAGCGAATATTATGCCTCATTTCCCTTGTGACTCTTACAGACTGAACTTTGTTTGTCTGAGTCACTTGGGGATCTATAATTTCATGACGTCATTAGTGCAAAGCGCTATTCCCTGGGTGGTTGCTTACGAGAGCTTTGACTGTACTTAATTAAGCACTTAAGGGGTGACTTTGACCTTTGCACCATCAATACTCTCTCCACAGGAAAAGTATCTAAAACAGACCACAAAAGTATTGTGTTGAGAGATGGAGACACAAAGGCGCAAAAGAAAAGGGGAATTACCAGGTTTTGTTTATTAGGCAAACCTCATGCATGCTGAAAAAAAAAAGGGCACGTCAAAGCCATGGCAATATTGCAGAAACATTTTCTATATTGACTATAATGGGGTTGCATTTTCAGCGGAGTTCCCGATAGAGTTACGAGAATGGGGTCGCAAATTTGTCGGGATTTTGGGGGTAAGAAAATTCTGGCAAGGATTTGCGGTAAAAAAAAAATTGTCACAGAAAGAACTGTAGCGCTGTTGATTCAATATTTACCAGTCACATTACATTCCTTTTTGAAATTACAATTAAAAGGCTTTACGTAAGGTTTCTGCATAAACAGAAAGTGACTAAGTTGAGGTCGCTAAAATTACATTTATCCAAAAGTGAATAAGATGGGGTCTATAACTGGCCATAAAATAGACTATAAAGGGCTAGGGGTTCCGAGCAGTAGTATAGCAGCTCTCGTAACGTATAATTTGATTGGCACACACCCAGCGAAAATTGGCCCAAGTACCCCACCCCCCTCTCCCCCCTGGGTGTGGCACCCTTGCAAAATTTTGGAAACTCAATTAAGAGAGTTCAATACAACATTTCCACGCAAAGAGCACACTGGGAAAATTCACTCTCTAAGATGAACTGATGTCAAATTATCATAAAACGTTTGGATTGAACTTTTTACAAGATACAAAAATGTGAATCGTCCAATGAGCCGTTTAATCAACCAGTGTGTCACTGGACGTTCTGCCACCTCACGACGAACAGCTTCTAACGTGTTGACGTCAGTCACGCCTGGTTCAAGCTGAACACCTTCTTCCTCTTGAATTGCCTTCCAAATATTGCATCGTACATCATGAATCAATTTTAGGACCATCTCTTCATCACTTGCATCTTTGCTAATCCAGTCTTCCTTCAGGTCTTGCATTTTCTTGACAAATCCTAACGCGTAATCATCGGAATTGTCATCCTCGATCAACTCAGTGAGAAGTTGTTTAAGATCTCGTGGTACTTGCGATTCGAAGCAATCGATCGTAAAGGCAAAGTTTTTGCACTCTTCGTAATTTTGTTTGCCGTCCCCAAACTGTATGTGCTTGACATAAGGAACATCACGCTTCAGTTGCTGTCTGTTTATATGTTGATGAGGCACATCACCGCAATCAAAGTCACGCAAGCATTCCTCGATGATACCACGACGAGACCCTTCGCTGACGAAGGGTAATATTATATTACCCAACTCAATAACAATTCGTTTAATTTCCAGTTTAATATGGTGAGGTGTTTCTCCCAAACAGCACATGGACCAGCAGTGATTCAATAGCACAAAGACAGGCTCCAGATCAAGACGAAGTTGATCTAGTTCACTACTCTGAAAACTCTCTTCGTCATCAATCATGTATCTCAACACATCAAGGCCATTGATGTGGGGTAAGATTCGAACTTTTGAGAAAGTGTCTGCGACCATTTGGAGACGTCGAAGGGTTTTACTCCTTTTCAGTCCCATATACTGTATCAGAATGTTAACTGCTTCAGAGAACTTTCGCCATTCACGCCACAGTTGATTATTTTGCTCTTCTTTACAACGCAGATCTTCGTCCCTTTTAGCCCTCTCAAATCGCAACTCTTCGTCTTTGTTTTCCCTAAAACGCCTTTGAGCCTCTCTCCGCATCACATAAACGATCCCGAGTCCAAAAAATATGGACTGTAGACATGTAGTGACAATGTAAAATAGAAATGTGATGAAATCCTTGTAGACTGTAGCGAAAGCTAAGCAAGATGGGATGCTGTTGCCATTCAATACCGTCGAGTTTTCCATCATCTTCCAAGAATTTAAACAGCAACCGAGGCGACAACAGGAAAAGCATAAAAGAAGAAGAAAGAAATTTGTGTTCAAGTAGATAATAAATTCCTCTGATTCAGTGATTGGTCAATTTTAAAGTAAGTGTCAAAACCACATCTTCCCAAAGTTCAAGGTCATTACAGAAAGCAGTTGAATATTCCAAATTGTTGCACTGTAAGGGGTCACTTTGTGGACTTTGCCTCCATGGAAAGTACAAGGTCTATCTGAATTTTATTTCTGTTTTGATTTCTTATTTCTGGTAGGAACTGCTCACTGACGGCGCACTCATACCTTGCTTTGTACGAGAAGTCTGCACTCAGGCTACTCATACATACCCCGTCACAGGTTCTAAAATTTGGGTATGAAATGGAGCAAGACAAAAGAACCATTGCTATTCCGATTATCAATGCCTGATTAGGTATTGTTATATTGGTTTTGTTCTTTCTTTTTTTTTAATTATGGATATTAATTATATTACGGATCCGATATATGAAAGACGAAACTAAATTTTTGTTAAGCATTTTGAGGATTCAGTCGGGATGCCAAAAGGAGTACTAATTTAATTACTGTAAAACGAAAAACAAATGTTCCGTTGTGCCTTAATTAATACATGTCGATTATGAAAAGTGGCTGTGAGGTTACGAAAGTTTTGACTAGCCCGGCCATGTCTCCTGAAAAAAGTCTGTCGAGTTTACCTTTTACTGCGTTTTTCACAATTCTACTGAATTCATCCTCCAGCGCCAACCGGCCAAACTGCGTTTTGGCTTTCATCAATCAAACTTCCGGCGCCAACCACAGATGACGAAATCAATTGATGCGTGACTAACCCACCAATCAGCATCTTTGGTTCCCACGGTACATTCGTATAATAATAATAATAATAATAATAATAATAATAATAATAATAATAATACGTTGCGTGATTGGACCTGTGCTCCTACCCATACCATCGCTGGGGTAATGGAATTGTACGAGCAGCTTACGCCCACTAACGTGTACACAGTCCACAAAACATGTGCAGCACAGGGTGACATCACGTGTAGACTGTGTGGGAAAGCTCCTGAAACTCTTGTGCATGTGCTAGCAGGGTGCTCTGCTCTGGCCCAGTCTAAATATCTAGAAAGACACAACGCAGCACTGAAAGTTCTCTTCTTCGAGATGACTAGGGATCTGAGGCTAATTGATTCAGTCCCTCCCTGGTACTCGTGTGCAGTACCCAAACCAGTCTATGAGTCATCTGAGGCATTAGCGTTTTGGGATGTTCCAGTTTATGCGGAACACACCATTGTCAAGGCTAACAGAGTGGACGCTCGATTTGTGGACCACAAGAATAAGAAGGTGTGGGCTGTGGATGTCCTGTCCGTGGATGGAGCATCGAGAAAAAAAGTCCGAGGAGAAGACGGTCAAGTACGGGCCACTGCGATTTGAGCTAAAGAAACAGTACCCTGGCTATGACGTTGAACAATGTAACATCATCATTGACGTGCTGGGGGGGGGGGGGGGGGGGGTCAAGGGATGTAGACCTGACAATGAGGAAGCTCTTTGGCCATAGGGGCTTTGACGTTTTGAGAAGGTTGCAGAAGGCTACCATCTCGAGTTCTCTCAACATAGTGAGAACTTTCAAAGCTACCGCCAATTGACTTTCCCCGTGGGAATAGTATAGGAGCTCAATATAGTTTTAGTATTAGAGAGCTTTAGATTGTCCGTAAGATTTTTTATATTTTATCGCTAATTTACTTATTTTTTTATTTAATTATTTTTTAATTCAGTAGTTTTCTTTTTATAGTTCCCTCAGATCGCATAGGTTACACAGCGCCCTATGTGCAGGGGCACCCAACGACCAATTTGTTGTAAAATGTATTATTATACCCCAGTTAATGAAAATAAATGTTATTAAGGCATTTTCAGGTGTTTTTCAGTGTTGCTGGGAAAGCATTATCTGTTCCTTTTTCCCAGCAAGACACACAAGAAATTTCCCAGCCAGCTAGATAAAATTGGTTGGTTTCCCAGCCAGCTGATCAAATTTATTTCCCAGCCAGGAATTCCGCGCGCTTTCAAATCCCTCGATCCAAAACGACCGAACAAAAGCGACAAAACCGGGACAAACAAGCGCAATCACTCTGACCAGCCGTCGTTTGTTTGTGACTACTCTCTGGGAGAGGGAAGGGGTTTTTTTTTTTTTTTTTTTTTTAGTCGTCCTCAGTCTTCAGAGTTTCTACAGCCAACTCGGGTTGAAATGCTAGAAAAAGTCATTAATTCCCAGGCAAAACCTCTATCAATAACAAAATTTTCCAGCCAGCTAATCGAAACACCTGTATTTTTGCCAGCCAGCAAGATTCCTCTGGGGAACAGATAATGTGAGGAACAGATTCGTTGGGTGCCCCTGTATGTGGTTCTATTTTAGCATCCATACGTTTACCAACTGCAATGTAATAATGACTTTTAAAAACATTGGAGGCACTGTCCGGGAAAGTACCGGACTCAAGGGGGTACTTTTAACGTCGTTTCTCTCAAAGACCTCAGCGTCCGTGTAAGATTATGATTGTCTAGCTTAAAGGGGCAGTGTCACGCTATTTTAGGGAAACTTCAGAACACAAAAACACGTCTTTGCATCAATGAAGACCAAAAAATAATGCTGTACTTTTGTTGCCAATAACCATTGAAGTGCACTGAAGCCATTCTTTGTTGTCTGTAGCCAAGGATGGTGAGGATGGAAATGAATTGAAACTGGCCAGTTTTTTCAAGTTTGGAGACGGTGTATTCAGAAAGTTGTCAAAATTAAATACGATTATCAAATTCTCAACCTCGGTTAATGCATTTCTCGTGCTCTGATTGGTTTACTCAATCTCGGTTATCAGCTCATATACCTTAGTTTGATCTTATATGGCAAATGATTGCGCTAAGCGTTGCTAAGTTAAAATTATTTTCGCCGGAAAGCGAAATTTCTCTCTGAATAAAGCAAAAAAAACACGTTTTTTTTTGTGGAAAGTTTGGATCAATTTCGACGTTTAGAAGTATGCGAAAAGGTAAGAAATGTTTTTGTGATAAGCCTCCGTCTGTCTGACCACAAGGTATTACACAACATCGCATTTTCTCGCTTTTTTCGCTCGTATTTCGTACTTCCAAACTTTTGGAGTTTAAGGAATTTAATAAAACAATTACCGGTATTCCATTCGCGCTTGTTGGATATGAGACTGGTTATAGTAACCTCCGCGCTACGCGTCTCGTTGGCTATTTACCATTTCATATCCAACGCGCGCTCATTCACTACTTGCACAATCCCATAATACACCTCTATTAGCCCCAAAACTTTTGCATAACCATTGTTTGCAATTTCTGCTGGAATATGAAAATGTCACAAGAGAAGTCGAAAACAATGCCTATGCAGATTTTTTTTTTGGGGGGGGGGGGCGGGGGGTATAAAAGAGGTGTATTATGAGATTTGTGAAAGTAGTGAATGGAATAATTGTTAAATAGCTCTTTGTGCATAGATATATTTCATATCTTGTCAGTGGGTTGTCAGGAATGTTGTAGTTGCGAGCTAAACCACTAAATTAGATTTTTACACAGTTTTCACCTAAAATCAGCAAATTTAGCATGATATTGCCCCTTTAAGCTTTAAAAACAGTGTTAAGTAATTGACTCTCTCTGCGTTCCGTTATTAGCATCCAGCCTAGTTTGATTAAATCCGGCATATGCTTATAGCTCCCAAGAGCGAAACCTGCGGCGGCTTAACTGAACTCGTTGTAGGCGCTTTATTAGATATTCCGGAATTGGATGACTAACAATATCATTGTAATCAAGTGAAGCTATGATCCTCGCAGTTATGAACGCTATTTTTGCAATTGTGTAAAGAAGCCTGAAAACTTCAGGACTTCAACGGGGTTTGAACCCGTGACCTCGCGATACCGGTGCGACGCTCTAACCAACTGAGCTATGAAGCCACTAACGTTGGGAGCTGGTCATTTGTGGGTTATGGCCAGCTCCCAACGTCATTTGTGGGTTATGATCAGCTCCCAACCTGAGTGGCTTCATAGCCCAGTAGGTTAGAGCGTCGCACCGGTATCGCGGGGTCACGGGTTCAAACCCCGTTGAAGTCCTGAATTTTTCAGGCTTCTTTACGCAATTGCAAAAATTGCGTTCATAACTGCGAGGATCATATCTTCACTTGATTTCATATCCGCAGTTCATATATGATCCATTTTATATATCATTTCATCGTTAATATCATTGTAGTCAAATTAGATAAAATCAGGCATTCCGCCAGTTTCTTTCGGACATGGAAGAGATTTAAGTGCTTTAATTTTCTAATGAAAGCTAATGTAGCGTAGCAGCTAGAGATCTTCGAATTAATCTCCTCCTTCCAGTTAAGATGTTTATTGACTTGGGGTCCCCAGCAGGCGAAAATTTGAAACACGCTCGAGCCTTTTCCCGTTAACCGTGAGATTAAGTGAGGTCATGTGCCCTTGACATCTGAGCTGATGACAGCATCATCGCTTTGTTTTCTTTGGATTCAGAACTTATTTAGCGCATCTTGAATCACTGACTAGCCGACTTCAAGATCTGGCAGCCTGAAATGAGTATACATCGTCGTATCGTCAACGTACTGATGACATATAACTTCAGATGAAAGTGCAGAAAATAGGTCATTCACGTAGAGGTTGAACACAACGGGTCCTAGAATCGATCCCTGAGGAACCCCATGAGTAGTGCTGATTTGTGCTGATGAACGGTCATCGACTTGCACAAACTGTTTCCCGTCAGTTAAGAGAGCAGAGGCCAGATACTCGGCCACCAGTTTGACAAACTTAGCTGGTATGTTATCCGGTCCAGTCGAGCAGTCCGATCACAGTGCCTTCGTCTCTAAGCACCGTTGAGCACCGGAGACGAAGCAGTGACAAGCTCAGGCGTCGAGGTGAAGTGCCTGTTAAGATCGTCGGGGTCAGCACGGAGCGGTTGTTGGCTTGGATGGAGAATACGATGTATCGTCCTTCATACCTCCCTCGGTCGCTTCGAGGAAAGCGCAGTGATCATAAACGACCGCTTCGCCTTCTTGATCAGGTTTTTGAGCTTGTTTCGAGTGTGTGTAAACATGTCCCATGCGCACTCCTTATAGGGGGGCGTGCGTGCGCCTCCCGGCGTTGATTTGCGAGGTTTACTTGCAGGGAGCGAATACTCGGATCATTTAGCCAGGGTGCGGGGGCTCGGGTCACCTTTGTTCTCTTCAGCGATGCATGTCTGTCGAGACAGTGTGTAACGA
>NC_090884.1:25259542-25262042 GCF_036669925.1 Montipora capricornis
GTGCCCTCTGTTTTTGTATATAACACGTACCACAGGCAACCCAGTTTAAGGTCACGGGTCGTCCACAGTTATTTCTTCTGCTAAGTATTTCCTTTGTTCCTAGAGCCTTCTCGGCGTATCTTTAAAAGGTTCAGGGAGGGGGTAGTAGAAAGACGTAGATTTTATCCGGTAGGCACAGTAGAATATTTAATTAACCGGCAATAGCGTCAAGTCATTGTAACGCGAATGGCAGTTTAGTGGATCTTTAAGGTAATTCCTTGGTATTGCATTGCGCATCCCTACTGCGCACGATTTTCGCGTCATTAGCGCGCGCTCATGAGCACGTGCGCGTACAAAACGTAAGGGATTTCCCTCAAACTAAGCGCGATAGCGAAATAAATGCTCTTTTTCTCTCAAGCGAGCACGGTGACCCCCGAATTTTTTCCAGGTATTTGCTAAGAACAACCTAATAAAGAACATATTTGACGAAGAAAAAAAGTTTGATAGTAGAACATGAATTTTTTTTTAAAACAGTTCCGTACTGGGTGTATTTTGGCCAAGGCGAGGACTTCAAGCTAACCACGGAATTGTCCAAAAGATAGCAAGCAACCAAGTAATCAAAAACGGCGCAGGTGAAGCAATACTGCTTATGTGAATAAAAGAAGCTTTATTTTCAAAATAAAATTTTCTGTCTTTGAAGTAACCGAGACTTCATTTTGTATGAAGACGATTAGAATTTTTAACGTGCAACCAGTAAAAATACCCCATTTTAAGAGCCTGCTGACGCATGACCACATTTTTATTGCATTTTTTTAATGTTCATATCATGAATGTTAATTATGTCAAGTTTTCAAAAAAGTTTGATAGTAAAACAATTTCAAGGGAATTACCTTAAACAAAATATGCCCTCATGGAGCTCAAGAACGGAAACGTCAATTAGATAAACAAGACAGGCGGTGAAAAATAAATATCTGAAATCTTAAAAGCGGCGAGTAATGGACTTCGACAACAATTGCATCCTTCGCCCGTCGAACTGTATTAAAGTGAGCTGTGTTTCTAATATTTTACTGACTATAGTGTTATGTACAACAGTGAAACCAGATGGCAAATTCTCTGTGAACTTTTTCTGGTTGGATTGGGTTTAACAAACTCAGAAGGAATCAAATACCTTGAGTGGATCTGTGATCTCTGTAGTCTGGCTATTTATATTTATTTGCACTCCACCGAACTCTGCACAGTCTTCAGGTAAAAACAATTGGAAATTCGACTAATTAACAATCAATCATTCAGGTAGCCAAAGCTTTTATTTGTAATCCATTTCCATTGCTTTGTGTTCTCATGAGGCGAAGCCGAATGGGCCATTGCCCGTGGCCCTTGAGGGCGAATGGTATAATTTTTTTAGTTTCACTCAACTAGTCGGACAGAAAAGGCAATAATAATAATACTAATAGTCCTCTAGTAGCGTAGCCAAATGAAATGCAGGATTTGCATTAGTCCACTAGTTGGGTGATAGCTAATTTGTTGTTAGTCCCAAGAAGGAAAGCTGTGGCTGTCCAATTTTGTTTTTCTTCATTATTCAAGGAAAGGGTTCTTCAGTAAAGGGTTTGGTCCTGAAACCACTTGTGGGAAATTTATTTTAGTTGCGTATGGGTTTTGACACGAAGTGTCAGCCGTCGCAATAAAAGAGAAGTTTTAATTTCTTCCTTCTAATAGCAAATATGTTGTTTGTATTCAATATATATTATAAGGGCGGGAGAAAAGATACTATGTTGATTCAGCGCACTCTGTCATATTTCGAATAACGACTGCGCTATGTTTACATTACCAATTATGCATGGAAAGCGATAACCTCGGGACTTTTCAACAGTCTATCCCTTCAGTCTAACCAAGAATCATTCATATGTAGCCAAAGCTTTTTATTTGTGATCCCATTTCCATTGCTTTTGTGTTCGTCACGTTTGGATATACTTTGCCATACGTCAGGTACACGTGTTTCTGAACTTGCATCTCGAAGATGTTTAGCGTGTTCCATTACACAAACTCTCTGTTTGATTGGTACACTAACAACTTTCACTTTTGTAGATATTTTTCTTTGTTATTTCCGGATTGGCGGAGCCAGCATTACTCCGGGGAAAATTCCAGTTTCCATGCTTTCCTACCACCAACCACCCGCTTTTTGTTTAACATCTACCACAGGTAACCCAGTTTACGCCAACCCTGAAGTCGAGTTAATCATTAACCGAGCTCTGATCCCCGCAGTTATAACGGCGCTTGAGCCCGTGACCTCGCGGATACCGTTCGACGCTCATAACCAACGGAGCTAGGAAGTCGCTGACGTTGGGAGCTGGTCTTAGTGTGTTCATTTCATTTCTTTGATTCATTCATCACGGGAACATTAGAACCACACAATGACCAGCTCCGACGTCAGTGGCTTCATAGCTCAGTTGGTAAAGCGTTGCTCGATATAGCGAGGCCAAGAGTTCAAAGCCCGTTAAAGAAGTCCTGAATTCCTTCTTGTTCA
>NC_090884.1:25269542-25279542 GCF_036669925.1 Montipora capricornis
ACCCCGTCCAAAAGGGAAGGGGGGGGGCCATGTTTGTACTATCCCGCTTTTAGTTTTTTCCCTTCATATTAACGTTTTCGAGCAATGTCACCGGCGTTTGTACCGCTGGTTTTAAAAGCTGCCATCGATTGTGGTGGGGCGCCCATTGTAAAATAATTTATTTACCTTAATATTCTCAATTTTTTCATTATTTAATACATAAAATTTTGTGATATGATACCATACAATGCTCCAGATTTTATTTCATATTAAATGCATATTATTTGAAGTCATGGCTTTATTATTTGATATAATAAATCCTGATTTAAAATCAGTCGTTTATTGTTTGATGTAAGAAATCCTGATTTCAAATCATGTGTTTATGGTTTGATATAATACATCCTGGTTCATATCATGAGTCTATGATTTGAAATCACGACTTCATGATTTCAAATCTAACTTTCACATTTGATATCAGTGAAATAATGATTTAACCTAATACATAATCGGTGCGAGGGAGGACATGTGACAAGTCTCACGACCATCTATATACCTGCCAACTCTCACGCCTGCGGGTTGAAAACTTCGATCTCACGCCGGCTCACGCTTGCGGGCCAATTTCTCACGCCTGATTGAAAAATGTGAGTTGTTGCCGTCTTGCTTGACACAATTTCCAAAAATATGTTAACTCAGACCCATGTAAGGGAACGGAAACCATGTGTAAAATGAATAAATGACAATACCTTCCTCGCGATCTCTGATTTTTGAAGTGAAAAGCACTGGAAGCGAGCTCGCGCTTATACGCGTTTATACGTCTTCGAAAGACTTCGGACGTCTTCGGAAGACTTCGGACTTCTTCAGAAGACTTCGGACGTCTTCGGAAATCTTCGGAAATGATCATGTCGTCTTCAAAGATCCCAGTACTCCCAGGATAAAAATCTCACGCCTATATCTCAGACAAAGTTGGCAGGTGTACATTGCGCGGGAAAACACAAACAAGTTGGATGAACGTTCAAGGTCAATTGCTTCTGCCGTGTCCCAGGCACACAGGGCGGTCCATGAGGCTCTATCACGTCTTCCAAGTAAGGGAGTCACTCTAACCAGTTCAAGCTCCACCTCAAGCTCGACCTCGATCTCCACATCGAGCTCCAATTCAAATTCTTAATGAGGTACGTACATGTGCTGGCCTTAAGTGTAACCAAATAATCAGCGAAGTCGCGGTTAATAGGTATTTTAGCGTTTGATTTGCATAGATCTAAGGTCTGTAGGGGTAATAGAGACGATTCTTTATTTTTATAGACTATTTAAAACCGTATGTAACCCAAGGACCTGAGAGCTGTTCAGCTTTGTGACGTGATAAAGTTCTCAGAGTTTATTTATCTTGTTGTAAAAAGATAAAAAAAAACAAAAATGATCTGGACTATTTTGGTTTTTGCTAACAACAGGGTGCCAATTGATTAATTTGGAAAACTTCTGCGACAAAACTACCTTCATTCTCCTACGGTTGGGCTGCTCTTTAACATGATGAAAGACACAAAATTGCGCGAATGATTACTGAAGTCAAATATGATGTTACCGCCATCAATTTTGCCTGCAAAGTTGTTGACTTAAATGATGTCAATTAACGCAGCCGTATTATTATTATGAATTCTGGTAGGTTTGTGAATAGTGGAAAAGAAGAAAAAAATTGTACAAAAAGTCAAAAGTTATTTGCATAGTTACATGATTGTTTTAACAACCAGTGGCCGGTTGCTCGAAGCCTGGTTAGCGCTAACCGTTGGTTAAGAGGTGTCAAAACCGTCAAAACCTATAGGTTTCCATGGTATTTGTCGCTGGTTAGTGGTAACTACGCTTCGAGCAACCCGGGCCAGGCCGAGTTGCTCAAAGCATGGTTAGCGCTAACCAGCGTTAAATACCATGGACACCAATAGGTTTTGATGGTTAGAGCTAACGAGGCTTCGAGCCATGGATGGCATCAATGGGTTTATGTAAAGCCGTGTTCACATTAGGCCTCGATTATGATCGAATTATAATCGAATTAAATATGACATGGGTTCACATCAACTAATTGCAGTCCCTGATTAAAACTGGGTTATAATTACTTCAAACATCCTCAAAGGTGTTGTTTGAAGTAATTACAATGCGTAATTGAACAGAATGGCGAGCACGTGGTGGTATGAGCAGACGAAATTTTTAATCGCTTTATGGAGCGAAGGTTTGGATTTGTCTTCTTCTATTCTCGGAAGGTACAGCTACAGATGTTCCAACGCAGTAAAATTTGTAACCGTAGGCTAGTTGTCGTGATTTTGGTTTCAGAAACGCCTATAATACTAAAACGAAGAACAAGCTCATCCAGTAAATGAACTTGGAAGTAGATATTATGACTTAAGCTCCTAACTTTGTTATGAAACAGAAAAATCGTATGGAGTAGAAAAACCTGTAATCACCACCAACTTCATATATCATTGTATCATCCTGCAAGAGGTGCCTTCTCCTTTTAATGCATCTTGTTCTTTAAAATAAATTTCCATACTCTGAGTAAAGAGCGGGGTTGCACAAAACTAATCAAGTTTCTAAAGGAACAAGGCATACATGTATGCAAATTGCTCTTTTGTGCTGCCCAAATCTGTTCAACTTGCTGTCTCAAATAAAACTATGTACCGATTATGTATGCATTTGCCGATAACATAAATCTTGGCAGCCAGTTCAGTCAACGGAGCAAGTAATTGTTTCAATTCAACTGTTGCTTGAGCTTCAAAGCGAATAAAACTATCATATCCTGTATTTAAAACTTGAGGCTTTTGGTACTTTCCCCAACAGTGAGTCAGCTATCAGAATCGGGTGGCTGTAGGTGTCAATAACCGTGGAACTTAACTGGATTTTTCTTGAAGTCTTTGCACCGTGTCGGGCAGCAAGACTACTTTAGCTTTTGCCGAGCAACTGCATCTCAGGCACAATATCGGCAGCGAAATCTCACAGTAAGTAAGCATTGATAAGGAAAAAATTCAAAAAGATAAAATAAGGGAAGGAAGAAAAGGACGAAACCAACGATTCCGGGAGTATAGAACTTTAGTTGTTAATCTTGGTCTGCTCATGCTGGTATTTCAATTCTTATTTAGCTTTCACAGTCATTAGCATACTTATGCTACTCCGAAAATCCGAATTCAAATAGGGTTTGTGTCGTAAGTATGCATGAATTCAATGTACTCATTTAATTAAGAATCTAAGGTAACGAGTACTTCACATAGAACGGTATTATCGCGTGCTACTTACATTCTAGAACTTATTATGATGGGCGAATTTTAATACCAGCAGGAGGGTAATAGTAGCTGCATTTACCACATATCATGGATATCTCCTCGTCCATCATTTCAGTGTTTCTTACCGCTCTTGCAGCAGATTGAAGCTCCTTAAGTCCACGATGCTAGATAGAGTGGCTAAATTGCAGAATACCCAGGAACTTATTTGCCGTTCATTGAATAAGAATAAGCTCTATTGTATTCCTACTCGTTCTTCAAAGAATGCCGTCTAGGGGAAACAATAGTGCTGAAGTGTTGCGGGGTATTCTGCAATAGACCACTTTCGATATATTAAAATTCAGCTTGATAGTGAGGCTTAGAGGACACAAACAAAAGAAATGAATAAAAATGTTCATTCAGTTTCCTTTGTTTTAGCCTGTGTACAGACCGCCCCTCCACTCAAAAAAAAATCGGAGAGGAACGGTCTGTGATTTACCGTTGATAATCGTGTTCCATACCACGTGATTTTTCCTGGAATGTGTGGAAAATGATTTGATTGGTTATTACCCATCGATCATTACATCATTGAAACAACGAGTTTTGATTGGCTTTTATTTTTATTTCTCCACATCAACACCATGAGAGATTTTACGATGAGTTCGTTCGTGTGTACTTTGAGCACGGTACAAAATACGAATAAAAATCGTTTTGATTGTCAAAGAGGTTTTTCTTTTAAAGTACGAGCGGTATTGTTATCTATGGAGTGTAAAGTGGAAATCGATTCGACGTACATTTGTAGGAATTGTCAGCGCAAAAGAAACAAAAGCGCTCTTCACGAGGTGAATATAGCACTATTCAAAAGATTGTCCACTCGAAAACGTCTCCCGCTATTCCTTACCAGTCAATGTAATCCCAACCAGCCTAGCCATTCTCAAGTACAATCTACAAAGCGTGATGCCATGGAAGATTTGAGAATGTACACACCGAGGAAAATAACAGCTCATCGGCAACGATCTGTGCTGTTTTGAAGATCAGAGCCGTACGTGGTTGGAAGACTTGCAAATACATCCTCTCCTTTAAAGAGTGCTTCTATGCTATAAAGCCAAGGTATCTTAAAACTATCGGAGACGCTCTTCGATGCACGTTTGAAATCTACCTCATTGACCACCATTTTGAGAATTTAGCTCCAACCGAAATATGAGCCACGCAAATTTTGGTCAGCGTAGATTACTAAATAATGTATGCAAAATTATTCCGGAACACGATTACTAACGGTAAATCACAGACCGTTCCTCTCCGATTTTTTTTTTAGGGGAGGGGGGGGGGGGGGGTCTGTGCACAGGCTACCTTTGTTTGTGTCCTCTAGGCCTCGCTGCCAAGCTGAATTTTTTAATATATCGAAAGTGGTCTATTGCTCCGATAGAGTTCTACATAGCTTTGGGATTACTCTTCTGTTTGTATGAAGCGATAAAACTTTCAAAATGTGAAGTTAAGCACAAATAATCATCACGGTGGAAGCACTTTCTCGTAGCACAGTCGACTCTAGTGAATTCTGGGTACTTGAGCGGGCTACCTGAAGACCTGGAGACAAGCCTAAATGCCTCTCTTTCTTTCTTTCTTTCATTTACTTTCTTTTTATCCCAGCCTTACGCCAGTTGTTTTACAAATTATAATTTTACATTTTAAATAAGGTCTCGGTCAAGGAAAACGAGGTGTCCGCGGAAAAAAGATTGTCGCACCGCTATTTTTTGTATGGGTCAAACTATATATCTTATTTAAGCTAACAGAAAAGCAAAACTATTGTCAAATACTTGTGAAATGTTCGTGGCTAGTATGACGCGGCGTTTCGTCTCGGCCAAGAGACTCTTCAGAGACCTTTAGAATTCAAAGGCAAACTCGTTGAGCATCGCGCCTAAAGTCCCGTTAGCAAGTTCCAGATGTTGACAGTCTGGGCGCGATGCTCAGCGAGTTTGCCTTTGAATTCTAGGTCTCTGAAGAGTCTCTTGGCCGAGACGAAACGCCGCGTCATACTAGCCACGAACATTTCACAAGTATTTAAGCTAATAGATTGAATTATTTTAATACGATCTAATACCGATTTAGTTTTTTGGAATTTAATGTTGCCTTTTAGTTTTGAGGCCTCAAACTCAGAACGAGCGAGTCTGCTGCAGAACCTCTTGTCCCTTCACGTCATTGCGAAAACAACTGCAGATGAATGCACTCCAATACTGTGTGAGAAATGTTTGATATGTTACGAATTAAAGGAAATATCACGCATCAAAGTCGAAACTCTCATCTCATACTTAATGACCGTTTTATACTACAGACGCATAATCCGTCCAGACGAATTATTCGTCTCTTATGTTATCCGTCTAGTGTAAAGACGGGACGAACCAAAAGACGCTTAATCATATCCTTCTGGGACGAACTTGGGCAAATATTTTTTTCTGCATCTGTTAAATTCGGCTCTGTTAAATTCGACTCTTAAACTTCAACAATTAATAGGTCCGCAAATTACCGACGACACTACATTGCATAGCCATAATACCGTTATTACAATTCCAGAAAATCTTCCGCTTACTGACTCAGAGAAATCTGTTCTCAGTAAGGGCCTAAATTTTGTCCCTATTACCAAACGCACCAACGAATTTTCTATTAAGCAAGATGTTGAAAAATTCCTTCGCCGCGTTCAGTTAAAAGCCTTTTTTCACGACAAAGAGGATGATTCGGACACTTCTAATAAAGATATTTTAAAACACTTCTAGTTCGCAAATCCAAATGGACTCCCCCAGAGGGACAATTTGCCTCTTTAGATTTTTTCACCAAAAAATGCCGTCACGACATTCACAAACTTAAATTCAATCGCAACACTAAATTTTCCAACCTTTCCTCGGAAGAGTGGGCGGCGCTTAAAAATCTTAGTAAACGCAACGACATAGTTGTCAAATCGGCCGACAAAGGCGGCGCGGTAGTTGTTTGGCGGTCCGACCTTTACCAAAAAGAAGCTTTGCGGCAACTTTCGGATACCTCGTTTTATGCCAAAATCCCTAAAGATCTCACTTCCAACAATCAAAAACTTGTCAAAGACACCATTCAAAATCTTATAGTTAATCAAGAATTACCGGACACTGCCACTAATCTCATCATCAACACCCCTAGAACTTCGTGCATTTACTTCTTGCCTAAAATTCACAAACCCAACAACCCAGGTCGACCTATCGTTTCTGCCTGTAGTTGCCCCACCGAACTCATTTCTAGCTACTTAGACAGGATTATGACGCCTATCGTCAAATCTTTGCCATCATACATTAAAGACAGTACACACGCACTACAAATTTTCCGCGATTTCAATTTCTCCGGCCAAGAAAAACTTATTTTCACCATGGACATTACATCTCTATACACAGTCATTCCTAATAGCGAAGGTCTTCAAGCACTTTTTCGATCAACGCACTGTCAAAGAACCTAGCTCGGAAACGCTCCTCCGCCTTGCCGAACTAGTTTTAACGCTTAACTGTTTTTCATTCGCCGGCAACTATTACAAACAAATTAATGGTGTAGCGATGGGCACAAGAATGGGACCTAGCCATGCCAATCTTTTTGTAGGATATGTTGAACACCAATTTTTTAATCAGTACAACGGCCCCAAACCTGAACTCTACGGCCGCTACATCGACGACTGCATCGGCGCTATTTCATCTAGCAGAGAAGAACTCGATCAATTTATAACCTCCGTCAACTCTTTTCATCCGGCTCTTAAATATACCTGGGAAATTTCGGAAACTTCATTGGCTTTCCTAGATATCAAAGTTTCTATTAGAGGCAACGTGCTATGTACTAGTGTGCACTACAAACCTACTGATTCACACAGTTATTTGTTGTATTCATCGTCACATCCATCACATGTCAAGAACTCCATTCCTTATTCTCAATTTCTTAGACTTCGACGTCTATGTAGTGATGACTCCGATTTTTCCAGCAAATCAGAGGAGATGTGCCAGTTCTTCGAAAAACGTGGCTATCCTGTCTCTGTGGTCAAAGCGGGCCATCATCGCGCCCAACAATTTGATCGACAGTCGTCACTACAAACGTCACAGAAAGATAAGAATGACAGAATTCCATTCACCCTCACTTTCCATCCTCATAATCACGCAGTCAAAAGCATCATTTTTAGTAATTTTAAATTACTCCAAAATGATCCCGAGACTGGTAGAATCTTTTCGCAACCTCCACTTATTTCATTCAAACGCGACAAAAACGTAGGCAACTTTTTAGTTAGAAGCGCGCTCAAAACCAACGAGCAACCCGGCACTTTCAAATGCGCGCGCTCACGATGCAAAACTTGTCTTTTCATTGTTAACACTAGCAAGATATCGGGACCTAAGCGATCTGTTAAGATCACCGATCGTTTCACATGTACCTCGGCAAATGTCATTTATTGCATAACCTGTACGTTATGCAATAAATTGTACATTGGTGAGACAAGTAGACGACTAGGTGACCGATTCCGCGAACACCTTCGCGATGTTGAGAAGAATGACAAGGATGCATCTAAGCCAGTCGCTCGCCATTTTAATCTGCCTAACCAGTCCAAAAAACACATGGCTATCTGCGGCCTTTCCCTACATCTAGGTACGACGGAAAGCCGCAAGAATCTGGAACAAAAATTCATCTTTCAAATCGGCACCCTTAATCCTCACGGTATTAACGAACGCTTTTCATTTAACTAATATATTCCTACTTTTCACGTTGCCATGTTACCACTAATAGCGTAGCTCCTACTCTACTATAAAAACTACACGTAACCCATAATCCCTCGATTCGCTCTGACGAAGGGCTAACGCTCGAAACGTCAGCTTTTAGAATCTCTGTACGGTGGTCAATTTACATTATCAACTCCGTTGATAAACCAAATTTTTGTGTCTGTTAAATTCGTCTAGTATAAAGACGGGCACAAGACGCATAAAACGTCTAGACAAACAATCCACTTTAATAGACCTCTTAACAGTTGTGTGCTTAGTAACCTGGCCTATAAATGAAAGTGAGGCTGGTGTTCACTTTGTTATGATAGCGGAGCTCCGCGAGCCCATAGCTAAGAAAATACTGGTAACCCATCGATGGGAGAAAATTTGGTAAAATAGCCACGAAGTCATTTTCCGTCCGTACGTCTGTCCGCCCATTCATGTATGCCAATGTGACCAGTACACGTAACCATATCACGGGCTCAAGTTTGGAGCTCATCCAGGGTCGTAATTTCATGATACGCTATCACGAATATATGCAAATGAGTTAAAAGAAAGTGTAAGCTACTCTTCATGTACACTAAAATGAACTGTCTACATAGCAACAACTATTTACAGTGTCTACAGTAGGAACAGATAATTCTACATTGTCTACAGTAGGAACAGTTATCTACACTGTCTACATTGGGAACAGCTATCTACACTGTCTACAGGAGGAACACTGTCTAGAGTGGGAACAGTCAAGTAGCAATGCGTCCTCTTGTATCATTTTGTTGGTTTTGGCTACTGTGAATTTTCTTGACATGGGGTGTTGGTCTGCCCCCAGATTATTTAAAAATCTTACAGAAACCAGCGAACTGGCAACGAAATTCTTCTTTGTTCTCGGGAACTACAGGAGCAACTCGGTCTTGATGGACGAAAGGTTTTTGCTTTTGAAAATAAGTTTGGCTGGCCGTTGTACGTTATTGAGGACTGTAACGCGGTCATACAACTTTGATCGTATAAAATCGTCCACTGGGTTTCTTGCTGCAGATGAACTGTGAGTGAACTTCAGCCACAAAGTTGAATTTTCTTAACACCTGGGATTTACAATTTCCACGTCACGTAACCTTGACTGTTAAATGCCATCGATCTGTGCGAGGTTTTTGTTGCTGTTCCTCGCAAATATTTTTGCAGAAACCATTCCAGGAAATCTGCATCAAAGCGTCTTCCACTCAGTGTTTGGCAATATTGTCCTGATCAGTTGTGGAACAGCCCAGAAAAGTACATTACTGTAACAGAGTAACCATATTTGTCAACTTTTTCACATTTATAAATGTAAGTTTGCAAAACGGCTACAAAAACACATGTGCAGTAAAGCTTTGGAAGCATGCAAACATTTCAGGTGTATAATAATAACAATAATAATAATAATAATAATAATAATAATAATAATAATAATAATAATAATAATAATAATAATAATAATAATAATAATAATAATAATAGTAATAAGCCTTACAGCTTCAGTTAGATGCATACCCCTGACTGAAAATTCTTTAATACTAAAAATTAGTATGAACACCAAATAATAATTATTAACAATTATTATTCGCCGAAGGCAAGGTGAATATCGGTTAATAAAAACCGAGATGAAGTTGAGGTTTTTATTCACCAACATTCATAGAGTCTAAGGGAATATCAGAAACAATAATTTAAATTTGCCTGACAATAGTAGCTACTCAATTTCTTAGTAAATGATGCCATCATGCAAATCACCTATTACATAGTTGATTATTTGAATAATACACATTTTCTTTAAAACAATTAATTTATTCGTCTGTCACCTCAACAAAACAGCTTGTGGCTATTTTGAAAAACCGCTTAGGTGATTATCACGTAATAATAATCATCTCAATGACAACCAATCAGCGCAGAGAACTTTCAGTAATTATACTAATAAGCATATAATTCCTATAGCACAAGACAATAATGAACAATAATATTATAATTCCATGAGTGCATGTTGATATGAGATCAACCACTCAATTATATCCATTA
>NC_090884.1:25292042-25294542 GCF_036669925.1 Montipora capricornis
GTCTGTTTAAAGAGAAACAACTGCTGATGGAAGCCTCTTGGGAACAACCAGATCCTCAAACTATGAAGTGGATTTGAGTCTTGTCCAGAGAAGCTAACTTAGTGAAGAGATCTGACGTTGTCTAACACTTACGGAGCATTTCACCGGAAGGAACTGTTGGTGAGCAAAGCATGGTCTGTCTATGCAATACCAGGGAGTTTAAGAAACGGCAACGGCTACAGCAATGCCAACGCCAAAAGGCAGTAATATTATTGGTTAAAAGAGCAAAAAATGATCGTGCGTACATTTCTCTCCCGTACTCGTCAAACAACAACGTAAAGTGACCAATTTTCAGGTTTAGACGACAACGTGGGAAAATAACAGTGAATCTTTCCTTCTCTCTCTTTGCTTCAAATCCGTACATACGTATCTGGTTGTAGCATACTTTACCCATATTGTATAACATAAACAAGATGGAAACATCGTGAAACACTTAACGGCTTACAGATCAATACAATGAAGTCAACCACACATTTAATTAAGATAATAAATGTGAAAGAAGAGCTTAAAATTCTTCATAACATTAGCTCTATCATCACAAACTGATTGCGAAAGAGTGGCGAATGCAATAGTCTTTGGTAAAAGATGGGTTGTCCACTACATATTTGACACGAACGGGTGTTGATGCTTTCTTGTTGTACCTTAGTCGTAGAAAAAGTCTGAGTGTTGCGAAGTGTCCCATAATTTCTAGCGAGGTGAAAGAAATTAAGCATTTCCATCGAGGCTTCCTTATCCGGTCAGGCTTCCATTTCTCGAGACTTCCGAGAGCTTTTCGAGCCCGAAAATTCATTTACGAATCTACCATACACTTGCTTTGATAAGCGGGTCAATTTTAAGATAACAAAAAGCAAAATGATTGTGAAGTCGCGTGACTTAAAATCTCTTCGTTTTTGAGATAGAGAGGAATCGCCCGAGGTAAAAGGAATCCGGAATCCATTGTATGGAATCCAGAATCCTGGATCCAGTTTGGTGGAACCCATGAGTTTGGAATCCAGCATCCACGACTCGGATCTGGGATCCACTTTTCGGGATCCGGAATCCCATGGGCTGGGATCTGGAATCCGAGGACCACCTGGATTCCCTTACATAGGGCGAGACGAAATTGTGACAACCGAAGAAGGGCCAGAAAGTTTCGGGACTTTCGAGAAACGGGCCTTTTTGGATTGTTATGTGCCCTGTTCTGCAGTTCACAATGACCTAATTTACGTTTTTTGAACAACGTTTTCATTGTGGCAGGTCCCCTTTTGCCAGAAAATCTTGATGTAAGAGGAATCCCATTCCAACAGCTCACTATCGCATTAAGTGGTGAGACATATCTACTAGCTTTTCCTGTCCATTCCGGTTCGTGGTGTGCTGTTGCAGTCACTAGTAAGCGTTGTTTCGTCAAATTACTCAATAGGACTGTAACGATCATCTACACCGATGCATCGGTAAAGGCAATAGTTCTTATCGGAATTTGGACAAGGTGTCGTGCTAATACAATAAAATGAAATATGCTTCATCGAGAAATAGGTAGGTTTTCAGCGACCGTTACGCCACCCATTTTTGCAAGTCATCTCCTCTTGGCACTGTATCGTGCTATTTACCATCATCTCTTCTCAAGCCCTAAGGTGGGCTGCTAGGTCCAAGCCAGCTTGTTAACTTTTTTTGGTTGTCCACAAAATTCACTTAAACCACCGCTTTAGCGCAGGCGCAAACTACAAACATCCGGTGTTTTTGCTCTCTCAGTTCAAGAGGCCTTCTGTTTTATGCCTACGTAGAAGATTAAACGTCCTAGTTGCGTGAATTTCGTCAAGAGAGAATAAGGGAAGATACCACATCCACCATACATGGGCCTGTTTAAATGATAATTTTTTTAAAAATCTATTTTAACCCGTGGTCCTGATGAGCAGCTAGTTTAAAGAAGACAGCTAATTGAAAGTTATGGTTGCGCGTCCAAGGGCACGAGACCAAAATAACTTTATCGTGGGGCATGGTAATAGCGGAGCTCTGCACGCGCCGAAGGCGCGCGGAGCACCATAGTTAAGAACATATGGTAACCCATCGATGTGAGAAAATTTGGTTTGATAGCCATGACGTCATGAACGTCCATACGTACATACGTACGTATTATTTTTTTGATGTAGTTCCAGACTTCAAATGGTACTCATCGCTTTATTTGCAACAGCTCTGTTTCGTATGGCCAAAAGCGGCCACACTCATCAGGCAAAATTAGCAAATGACCGTTAGCTGACAGTGCTGGCGGTATAAGACAAGTACAAATGTGAGCGCGTGCCGGTAGTTGGCCGGTATTTCTGTGGCGACATGAACTTGCTAATTCATTTCTCTTGTTAAGGCTGCTTAGATCTTTTCTAAAAATAATAAAATACTTTTCTTGAAGGCACAGATTGCACTTCTTGCTCTCATTATTATATGGTTGGCAGCTTCTTAAAATTCTCCACTTAACGCGAAACGACTTCTT
>NC_090884.1:25312042-25324542 GCF_036669925.1 Montipora capricornis
TGAAGCCACTGACGTTGGGAGCTGGTCATTTGTGGGTTCTCATGTTCCCGTGATGAATGAATCAACGAATGAAATGATACATTGCGTTCAAAACTGCGAGGATCATAGCTTCACTTGATTTCATATACGCAGTTCAATTTATGATTCCTTTCATATATCATTTCATTTGTTGATTCGTTCATCACGGGAACATTAGAACCCACAAATGACCAGCCCCCAACGCCAGTTCATAGCTCAGTTGGTTAGAGCGTTGCACCGGTATCGCGAGGTCAGGGGTTCAAACCCCGTTGAAGTGCTGAATTCTTTAGGCTTCTCTACGCAATCGCTAAAATTTGCATTCATAACTGCGCGGATCCTACCTTCACTTGATCGTATATATGTTGTCGGTCAAATCCGGTCTCAAGTTGAATCCGTTTTTACCTAAGTTAAATTGGTGATCCTCATTTTACCTAGACTGAACGTGCACTCTAGTTTAAGCAGCTCTCAACCCCCCAAAAAGGACTGAAAACACCTGTACCTTCCATCAAGCTCTGTCTTACGCGTCTCGACATATGTTCCTAATGTTTCGTATCATCTAATCGGTTTCTGCATGAATACATGTATTCATACACCTGTCCATTCAGTCTCAACATTACATCATATTAAGGGAACAAAGAACTAAACTATGCACTTACCGGTACTCGACTCGGACCTTCTAGACCTATAGTCCAGTGTCTTCACCACTACGCTACAACGACGAACATGCTCAACCCAACACAGTTCTTTTGATTATTTCCTTTAGTAAAATAAGTCAATTGATACCCATGTCTAATAACCAAAATTAATCCTAACCCGACCCTAATTACTCTTTACGCTTAATTTAGGCTCCAAAAAGGTTTCTTTAATTCATCTGAATGCGTATTCAACCTAGGTAAAAACAGATTCCAGCTAAGAACAAATTTTACTGGCAAAATATATATGGTTGGCGCAAGCATGGTTGGAGCTGGCGCAATGTTGACAAAGTTCTGTACATCTGTAAAAGGACCCTTCGCTCACCTTGGGCCTCCAGTGCCAACATTAACTTCGCTGTTGTCACCAATGGCGGCATTACCACCTAAGACACTGATATCATAACTGCTCTGGCCAGCGGTGAGTTGTGGACGGACACTGAAAGAAATCAAATGTTGATTCTGTTGACTTGAATAATTCAGACTGATTGACACACGTGCAAAATGAGCGTTGAACCAATCAGAGTTAAAATTAAGTAAATGTGACTTCCTTGAAGCGCGGGAATAAGAACGTGTGCTAGTATTGGTTTTCACTTGCTTCATTACACAGGCCGCCCAAGCGTGTAATAAGATATTACGTGTGCTTGTGTGTTGTTTAAAGGTTTGTATGAAAAAGGAACAGATTTGTTTTAAAAGAAAGAAATTTAAAATATCTTGCAACTAAATCCACGTACTTTGCAGAAATGTTGTTCAGTAAGCTTTTTTGTCAACCCGTCTCTTTAGCGGATTTGATGCGATGCCAGGGGGATTATTGTTTTCCTATTTGTTGCTTTTCCACCAAGAAGAAAAATTTCAACATTTCTGTAAGGTATGTCTGGCTAGTCTATGGCTCGTCTAAACCACAGGATAGTAGGTAAACAATCAACTTTGTTTTTAAAGTTTACAGAAGCACGGAAGCACGTTATTTCTGAACTCCGCCTGACTGCATGGTTGTTTGATGGAGCATATTCAGGTCCTGTAGCGCAATTTATTGTCCTAGATAGTAGTATAACCTATCGTTATATTTCCGCTGCTCGGCCGAAACCGCTAAAATAAACCTACTGGGTTTTGGCCATGATGTGCACTGCGTTGTGGAGCAGAAAGATTTAACTGTCTAGTCTTCTAGCGCTGGAGTACCAATTGAAGACACTGTAAACTTAAATCAACAAATTAACGCAAATCAAATAAAATGTTGGTTTTTGAGGAGAGGGGAAAACCGGAGTACCCGGAGAAAAACCTATCAGAACAGAGTACAGAAACAGCAAAATCAACCCACATATGACGCCGAGTCTGGGAATCGAACCCTGGCCACATTGATGGCAGGCGAGTGCTCTCACCACTACGCCAGCCCTGCAAGTGGAATGTATAAGGAGGTCAATGGGTACCATTAAATTAACGCCTCAAGGACTATGTGCAATGTGTCCACTACAGAACTAATAGGACTTACGTGGCATCAAGGAGATTTCCAAGGTTGACTTGACTACCTGTTCCTACCGCAGCAAAGGCTCCGCGATGAACATCAGTTTTAAACTCAGCATTCACGTTTACGTTCAACTCTTTGGCACAAACGACTGACAAAAAGCAGATAAGAAAACAGAGTGACATGGGCTAATTATCTTGAATGGACTTAAGTACAAATCTCTCTTTAGTCCCTAAAATTACTACTGCATGGAGGAAAATTTAACAAATCAACTTTCACAAAACGCGACAGATTTAATATTCTTTTGCATCTATGTTAATCTATTGTTAATTAAACATTCGTTCAAATATCAAGTTATTTTGGATTTTGCGCATGCTAGCTAAAGAGGCCATAGAGGCCCTTGTTTATACCAAGACTAACGATCAATTATCGCAAATCCAGAGTGCCATATGGAACAAAACAACTCTTAACATAAAAACCGCCTCATTCTTCCACTGAAAACCTCAGAAGAACTTTACAGCTTATTTTGCTTTCATCCATAGCATTTCTATACAGCGTTTCTCCTATTTCATCATTCATTAGTAACTTATTTATTCCTTAATTTATTTATTTACTTATTTCATTTATCCAGTTAGATAGTTAGCAAAGAAACTTGAACATGATCAATTGACGTCTGTGACCTGTGATTGATGTTACGTTTGTTCCCTCAATCACTTAATCAAAGGTTGCCTTTTTGCCACACGTTACATACAAATTAATATACTGTATATATTTAGTCGGTCAAATCCGGTCTCAGGTTGGATCCTTTTTTACCTAGGTCAAATTGGTGATGCTAATTTTACCAAGGTTGAATAAGTTCCTTTTGTTCTCATTTCTAAATGAAGCCGTGTGGTTTCGGAATTTTGTTTTGGATTGGTTCGCGGTAAGCCCGATGTATGTTTCCTGTTTTCAAAAGGAACGCAACCGAGTTGGGTAAACACATCTGGTCCCTACAGGACACCAAAACGGGATTTGCTGTAACCTGGAAAGTAATGGTTCGCGCCAGGCCGTATTCAAATGTATCAAAGAGATGCAATAAGATGTTATCTTTGCATAACAGAAAAATTTTACATCATATGTAAACCGGGAGCGGGCACCCTGAACAAAGTAACGAACTGGCGAGTGCGTGCCGGCACACAACCAAATATTTGATAAGCATGCTTGAACCATCAACTTATGAAAGGAACGTTAGTCAGTCAGTGTTTCATGCACCTGACGAGAGAGGACCATCAGGCCCTTTCGAAACAGTTTTGTAGTGTTTTAATGTTTTAATTTTTCCTTTCCTATACAATTAATTATAAAGCACTCTATATATATATATAACTGCAGACAGTACTGTTTCGGCCTTCTGGGCCTCATCAGTGCAGTGCTGATGTCTGGGATGGAGGTTAAGCTTGTAAAGCCACCCCATATATATATATATATATATATATACCGGTGTTCAGGGGGACGTGGGTTCAAATCCCGCTCAGGGCAATTCTTCACGTTTTTCATTCGACATAATTAATCAGTTGATTTACAGGATGGGTTTCATTTCTTCATTCTACGGTCTATATAAATAAGCCTGCATCATTAACTTGATCCCTCTGATTAGCTGATGCCTAAGTTGGTGTTTGCCTGTGAATCGTTAGTCGATCCTTAGGTTTAAGGCTATGAAGGGGTTTAGGCTTTCCCATCTCACCCGTGAAAGAATCCTGGGATACTCACGTTAGGCCAATTCACTATCTCGATAGCTGCGTTGCCAGCGTGGTTGTCCTGATGGTGTAGTGGTCATCACACCCTACCGGTGTTCAGGGGGACGTGGGTTTAAATCCCGCTCAGGGCAATTCTTCACGTTTTTCATTCGACATAATTAATCAGTTGATTTACAGGATGGGTTTCATTTCTTCATTCTACGGTATATATATATATATTTCATTCTATGGTATATATATATATTTAACTGAAGAAATTAATAATATATATAATATATATATATATATATATATATTTAATGACTTAAGAAGACTTCTTAAGGCAAATTGATTATAATCGAACGTCAAACGTTTCGCTGGTTAGGGCTTCATCAATGACTGATAAGTTATTTTACAAGAAAATGTATAACAAGTAAAGAAAAATGGTCTTTGATGAGGTTCATTAAGCCTGCTAGTGTATGGTCAGGACACGTCCAATACAACCATTCATGATGGTTTCAGTGTTTTCCTTACTGATTTCGAGCGCTTCAATGATCTTGCGTGTCTGATGTTGTGGAATGTTGTTATGTAGAATGTCCCATGAGATGTCTTTAAGCATTGGCGTATTGGTATGTCTAACAACATGCTGATAAATAGTTTGCTTTTTCATCGGTACGTGTTCCTTGATTCTGGACCCAACAGTTCTACTCGTTTCTCCTATGTAAACTAAATGACAAAGTGTACATTCAATTATGTACACGCAGTTCTTAGATAAGCATTTGTTTACCTTCTTAGCTGATGTGCGGGTCTGTAGCATTAAAACGATGGTTACTCGTGAAACCTAAACTTGTGTGAAATCATATATATATATATAACTTGCATGAACAGAAGAAGATAGAGTGAACTTTTCTCGTGTAATTGAAAGACCCTTTATTGTACGTTTCGCCCGTTAGGGCTTCTTCAGCAATGCTGTACAGTATTGCTGAAGAAGCCCGAACTACCCGAACTATCCCACTATTCGCTCACCTATTCGCTCACCTGTGGTTCAGCTTCTCGTGTAAAACGCGGGCTGATTAGTGCTCTGGTTTCAACGCCTGGGTTGTCCAGTGCGCCTTCACTGCACTGAAGGTTCTCCCCCATTTGACGCGCATTCCGTGATGTACATACTGGGCCATCACTTTGATTGCTTAAAACTGAAAGTCCTTCAAAAAGGGATTGAGAAATTAAAGATGTTCAATGTAAGTCAATGTTGAAAAAAAAAAGCAATCATACTGTAGTTTACGAATAAAGACTCACCTTCTTTGGTTAAAAGACCTCTTACACCTGGTTCACGATGGACATGCTGTTTAGTAAAAAGAGTCATTAATTTATAACCAAGTAAATGCTGTAAATAACCCCACAACGAGGACAATCTGAGTTCCTCCCCCAACCCAACCCAACCCAACCCTTTTCGCAAAAAGTCATCCTTTTAGTCAAGCGATAATAATTCAAAGCACTCTTTAGGAAGAGAGGGAAGTGAAGGACTGTTCTGCCTATCAGAAACGTAGGTTGTAGCTTAATTAACTATATTCGTTTCATTTGAAAACTGACAATAGCTTATGACAAAGTGTTGTGGTTTTACCATGTTTTGCTCCACTTTATATTCTCAATTTGAAAAGTACAAAGTGTCAATGGCCAAATGATTAACATTCCTAGGATAAACCCTAAAGGTAAGACTGGAATGCCCTCAATAATCACTTAAGCAAGACTGACATGATTATGACTTTGTAATCACCTGGAAGAAAATAAAAGAGCTTCTAAGATTAAAAAAATCATGTGGCCAAGTTATGAATATATTTCGTTTCACAGACACCAGCCCCTAGCTGATCAAGTGAAAGAGTTTCTCGCAAAGTATCTCCAAAGTATCATAAGTATAATAAGGGAGAAACTGGACCAGCGTAGGAATGAACGAATGGAACAAAATTATCAGGTTGCTTCAACCCTATGGAACCTTATCCCGCACTCGGAAGTCCTAAATTTAAAATTTGTATTCCGGAAATTCCATTCGATTCCTTGCCTCCAATTTGCGGACCCTTGACAGTGGGGGGGAGGGGGGAGGGGGACGACTGAAAGCGTCCTTAGTACCTGTTGTCCTGAGGGATAAACCCAAGGTGAAAACTGCTCAACGTCAACAACGACATCTAATTTGAGCCCAGGCTTGGTACAAACGATTGGTTGCTTGGCACTGCGCAACTGAGAGAGCGACAAGAAACGAAGACAGTGCTCCTCTTTGCATCCTTTAAGACCATGTGAATCACAGTAATCCTCCAGAGCCCCTCCTCGACAGCACACTGGGCACAGCACCGCCAAGTCATATCTAATTTTTCTTAACCAGAAAAACTCATTGCGCATGCTCTCTAACATCAAGCCCAGCTGCTGGCAAATAGCAGTGGCACACTGACTGGCACACGTATATGCAGTTGCCTTTTGCTGGACGTGTGCGCAAATAGCTACTTCAACACTTGAAGTGTGGCATACGAAGATCACAGAACAGATTTTGTCTCCGCAGGTAATGAATCGAACAACATTCTGGAACAACTGAGGTATATTTGCGCTTAAAAAGTTTCCTCTCCCCCACCGAAAGAACTGTAAGACTAATCGATGAAAAAAACCTGCAGGGACTTTCTCAGGTTTAAATCCTACAAACATTGACGGGATTTGTGCTGAAGAAACCAACTTGACAATTTCACTAGATGGACGGGTTTTCAACATAGATGGTACCAGGTAGCTCCTTGGCTTTTCCAAAGACAAAGGACACAGCAAACTGAATTTCTCCATGATTGTAATAAGACCCTCGTACAATCCTTCCTTTTTGCATAATGTTCCCCAAACATTACTCAACAGTTCCTCGTGCAAGACTCCTTCCTTTTCAAGCTTGGACCAGAGGGGTAATTTCTTTTCCTTTGTGTGATAGCGTTTGACGGTTATTACACTTTTAAACACATCAATTAACCACTGTATATCTAATACCACCAATTCGTTCAAAGCTGGAGTGTCATCAAAATGAATCAAAATTCGCAGGTCATGCAAATAATTCATCACTGTTTCAAACTCTACGTCATCAACAATATCGCACGATTCTGCGATGTCCTTTGCCATTTCCAGGGAAACAAAGTGCTTTTCCTCTTCTTTTAATGCTCCTAGGGCCTTGTCAAATTTGAGCCATTTGATTGGAATGGTTTCGCTAATACTTGGTAGTCTTTTAGCAACGTCATACACTTCTTCTCTCAAACGTACCACTTCCGGACACTCAGACTCTGTACCAGATTTTGTGTTATCCACAACGAAAACGTCAGACAAGTGAATTCCGTATGGTTTACTCTTTAGACTATCAAGGATCTCATGGACTATCTCTATAGGGTCGCGCGTCGTATCATAAGGTGTATCGGCATGAGTGCACTAAAAGAACAGGGGGTAGGTTTTGTGGCAACAACTCATCCATAGCAGCAGTTCTATCTGCACACTCCGGGGTACCTCCCGCCAGAGATGCCACAGACCACATCCAAAAATCCAGGTAATCTAAATTAGTCTTTAGATTAACGCCCTCTTAAAATTTCTTGTATACACCTTGTTTTACAACGGGTTTGGCCAAGTCGTGAGGATTTAAGCTGAGATCATACACCAAACAGTAGATTGCTTGCTCTGTTAGGAAGATCGGATGCGTGTCATAGTAAACTGATTGTCCAGCAAAATCCCACAGAGTTAAAAAAACATGTTCTCTGTTGTCGTCCACGTCACCTTTAAGTAATGTTTCAGTTTTCACTGCTATTTCCTCTGGAAGGATACGGGTGAAATCAGTACGAGCTTCTTGATTGTGCAATGATGGGAAGGGTGAGATTTCAGGCGAATCTTTCTTGGGCATTCGTTCGTACGTTTCACTGTGTCCGGTATGCCTTTCGCTTTGAATGGTATCCGTTATTGTCGCTCTTTCCCATTCATCGTCCGAGGGAGTTTTTGTTTCCTCTGTGCTTGTTTTAGACAAGGGGATTTCATTTTCCTTCCTTAAGTCGTGCACAATTTTCATTGCTGCATGACGGTCAAACGAAATATCTCTTTCACCATCTTGCTGTTCAGCTACAGTCCCTGTCCTGAACGCGTCAGTGATCACCTTGAAATACGAAGGATCCACATCTATTCCCACGGTGCTATCTTCTTCTGGGTCAAAACAGATCCCTTTCAAAGACTTTTTTAAGCTCGTCTTTCCGGCTCTATCTTGTCCAATCAGCATTATTGGAACTCTCTTGAGGGAAGTTCTACCGTCAGCGAGGGCCTTTAAATAGGATTCCACGGCTGATAAACCCCGTGCACGAATTGCAGGAGGAACTAAAATTCGAAAGAACAAATTAAACATTAAATCTGAAAAATGACGCCTGCTTTTGCCAATTACAAATGAGGACTTTGGAAATGTCCTTGAGGACAGCTTGAAGTGTAAGGACATTTGGAAAACCGCACTCAAACCTTGGGACGAAATGGGTCTCAATTCCCTTATATGGAAGGAAAACATTTTTATATATTTCAAATTTGGAGTGTTGAGGGCTCAGTGAAAGGGATCATCGCAGTTATGAAGGAAAATGAGCAGCTGTCTACATCTACATCTACATAATTAATTTGCAAAATCCTACAAGGAAACCTTGGAAGTGCAAAGTGCAAAGATAAAATGAGTAAATAAATATCTGCAACTAAGGTAATAAATAACTGTGGTATAACGATGAAATAAATAATAATTGATAGAACTAAAACTTAAGCACAGATATAATTATGTGAAAGAAGCCAGAAAAATCCATGCTCAGTGAACGGGATTCAAACCCATGACCATGCAATGGCACTGCAATTGCTTTACCAACTGGGAATTGATCACTTGTAAGTAGAAAGTCCGGGTTCAAAATCCAATCCACGGATATAATTTTTTCCTTATTTTTTCTGCTACCACAAGTCCTGAGTCACAGTGTCCTAAATTAACGATAATATTAAATTCGTAGCAAATTACGAATTAATGATAATCGTTAATCTAGAGAGGATATCATGTTGAAAATAAATCCATGCTCAGTGAACGGGATTCGAACCCATGACCGTCCGATTGCACGGCACTTGCTCTGACAACTGAGCTATCAAGCCAGTATTGGAAGCTGGTCACTAGTTAGTAGAAGCATGCAAAAGAACAAGCTTAGTGAACGAGATCCGAACCCATGACAGTGCGATTACGTTGCACTGCTCTATCAACTGAGCTATCAAGCCAGGAGTTAGTCACTTATCACGCCAACTGAGAGCTGGTCAGTTGCAAGTTCGTATTGCATCCCGTAGGTGGTGAATATACGGATAGAAAGAAGCACTTGATCTGCAGAGTAGTTCTAGACGATTTGGCAAGTTTTTATAACTGCGATGACCACTTTCTTTGAGACCTTAGTCCACTTAGTTTCTGATTTTAAAAGTGGCATCCTTCAGGGAAAAATAATTATTATACCAAACGCGCGCACAATATTTGGTTACGCCCAGGTATACATGTTTTAAACGCAAAATGAACCTGTCCACAAATCTTTTGAAAATCAACAAATCGAAGAGGATTCAGGATCTCTTCCAGTAAGTAGGAGAGAGCGAAATAAAAACTCGCCCAAAGTAATTCTTACTAAAAACGTTGTTATGACAGTATTTTGGCCTCTAACAATTTTCGTTTCATGAAAAACACACAGCCAACAATTCTTTAATGCAGTGGTTACGCCTTCGGAAGAGTCAGTTTGTTGAATCCACACCGTAGCTATCTTTGTTTCAATACTAGATCAACATGATAAATTTCAGTACAATATTTACATTACAAACCTGAGGCACCTTCATGTTTAATTTCGTGAATGATAGAACTTTGGACTTTCTTTACAAAACGGAAGAAATCAGGAAGCTTTTTAGTTATTTCTGCAGGTTCCCAATTTCCACTGTCAAGCAACTCGTCCCATTCATTGCAATGAAGATGGAAGTCGGTCTCCTAAAAACGAAAAATAAAATGGAACTCGTATGTTTGTCTCCTTCCAACAGAACGACAAATAAAAGAGATGTCTGGTTATGGCTAGATGAATACAAACACGCTGTGATAAAAAGCAAAAAAAGGGAATTAACTACATTTCAAATCCTAAATTATTTAATTTTGTACATGAAGTTAAAATATCTCAAGGGAATGTAGTTGGCAGATTGTAAGGTTCTCTGCCTGTGAAAATTTGGGGCGAGCAATCATTTGTTGAATTATCGTAAATTGTCTCCAAAGTACGTTAGTTAACTTAGCAAAGATTGAATTCAAAGGACATGAACGCACAGATACTGTAGTACTCTTAAGAATAGTAACGAGCATATTTAGTGAAGCTTAAAGCATTAAAATGAAAAAATTGCTAAACAAAAAGGAATAATCGAACTTGCTGCAATGTGTTGGTGTAAAACTGGCTTCTCCCATTGGATGTGTTATGTATGCCTTTTTTGCTTAAACATGAAACATAGATGTGGCATAACCATAACAAGCATCTGTTGTTCTTACGATTGGCGGCGTATTTTCACGGTTTCCTTATAATATATAGATTTAGCCAAGCCTAATTCTTAGTGGCCTTACTCAAAAAACGAATTATTTACGAGATAAAACAATTTTGACTTTTTTTTTTGTTTAGCCTTGACGAAAAGCAATGAAATAAAGAAAACCAAAAACAAAACAATCTAAATGAGTTAAAACAAGAAGAGGTGGAAAAATAATAAATATTCCCTAACATAGGAAGTTTGCAATAAGAGTGTACGCTATACTGAGTATACCAAACACCATCACAGTCGTGCATTTTCCTTTAAAAACGAGAATGCCAAATAAACTTCCGACCGGAATCGAATATTTGGAATCATCTTTTTGGATTGAAACCGGTGAAAAATGCAAAATTTTTTTTTTCCAACCGTTTTCCACCTGAACACGAAAAGTGTCCTCTGTTAAGAGCTTTAGTTGACGTAGTATGCCCGTGTAGCCGCGTCGAGCTACAGAAAGCGCGTGAAAAATTAAGCCTCGTTTATATTTAGGTGTCCTGATTACAATCGAAAACTAGTACCTGGACAGCAGTCAACGTAAAAAAAAAGCTGACCTCATTGAGCTTTAAACGTGAGCGCGGGATATTTTCACGTGATAATGGTCAGCGGATAACTTGTCTTGACAGATGTCAATTGACCATAACATGGATGTCCAATATCAAAGATGTACGCTGTAAATATTGGCCTTATTATTATTATTATATTTAAGATATTAAATTATTGGGCAACTTCGTGCTTACGCGCCCACGAGCAATACTGCTAGCCAGGATTACCATGAGAAAAGCAACTCATGGGTTACCATATTTTCTTACCAATGGTTAGCGTGCGCCTTTGCGCGAGGACCTTCGCTATATCTTAATAGAATAAAATAAGTAAAATAAATTAAAACACTGAATTGACTATTCCCTACAGAGGAAAACCAGGTTGCTATTTGCAAGCGCCGCCAAGAAGCTGAGCAAGGGACTACAAGGAACAACTTCATCTATCAGCACAGGTCTTAAACCTGAGATCGCCGAGTTATTACTAGCATGAATTATCAGGCCCTACAGGTCCTTGGATAGCATTCTTTCGTACCAATGTTTCATACAAAGTTATCTCTAATGACTCAGGAATCTAATCAAATATGGTATCCTTAGTAACTACTCCTGCGGTAGTTTTAATCAGGGCCGACAAACACGTCTTTTTATGTACTATTAACAGTTGAGTAGGTGAAATTGCAGCGTGTGCTACAACAAGTTGCAAAAATAGTGGAGACACTTCACCTTCTTGGGGCGTAATTAATTTCCCTATTATCTCTCACACTGCAGCCCCCCTCCCCCCCTTATCAGTGTTGCTAGCAAGACAAAAAAATGTTGGGAACTTAAGCAGTCAACATTGAAAGGGGGAGAGGGGAGAGGAAGTGGGAAAGGTTTAAATTCTAGATACGATGGGCATTGGAAGCTAGAAAAGGTGTTTTTTAATGAAAGTGTCTCAACAATTTTGCAACTTGTTGTCTGAGTTGGTTGTCACTGTATTGGCGTACGGTCACTTTGTTTATTGGAACGGGAAGGCGTCTATCGTTTGCGTTTAATATGGTGTTTCCAAAAAAAAGGGTTTAATTCTCTGATCTGCTGTGAATGGAAAATGGCCAGCGATAAACTGGATTTTGGCGGGGTTTCGGTATGACGTAATTTGAAGGCATTTCAGTGCTTTCTGTGAGTCAAGTCGAAAATACACATAATTTTGGTACACGAAAAGGTGTGATTTCCATCCTTTCGCTTTTTAAGGTACGCTAGAAATATCCTGGAACCGATTTCGAAATAATTTCCCTTAAACACCTATATTTCGGTCGACACATGACATCTAAAGCACGCGCAACATGTACGAAATTAGCTGTTGTTTACGAATGAGAAACAGACATAACCTCTCCTTTAACTGCGATCGCATGCCATCTAAAGGGAACATCCACTTTCCGAAAAATCAATTCTTAGCAAACATTGTTATACAAAGATACATTTTCATAGAGGTCCATTTGTAACATTACTTATTGCTTTCGGGCTAGTC
>NC_090884.1:25334542-25337042 GCF_036669925.1 Montipora capricornis
TCACTATCAGGCAAATCATTGTGTAATAAATGCACTGAAACATATTCAGAAAACCTATTCAGTGAAGGAATTACTGTTCAAGGCCATAATAGCATTAAAATATATTGACTTCACGGTTTCATGGTATGCTCTGATGTGTTTACCATTGGTTCTCATTAGAAGTACTTTCCACTTCATAATAATAATATTGCACATAAGGTGACAAGAAACATGGAAGTGATGGTACAAATAAAGTTTTGTATTCATCAGGAACTGCACTGTTTCAAGGCCACTAACCTGAAACTGCCACTTATCTTATAACCTTCCACCAGGCCCATCATTTATCACATGCACTGCAGGAAACGAAGCTGATCGCAGGTTAATCAATTACCTTAACCCATTCACACCTAAAGTGCCCCCAGTTGGTTGGTAAAATCGTCTGGTGTCAGCCAGAGTAAAATATAAAAGTCTCGCTCTCAGGTGGGGAAGGGTTAAATTAATTTACCCGCTTGTGTTCTTAAAGGAAGTCGTCTTCCCAATCAGAATGTTCTTCGAATGGTATATCTACAGTTGTGTCTTGCATGAGCAAGGGGCTGATCATGGACTCAGTCATGGATGATACTTTATATTCAATGTCCAGAGGCTGATAGTCTCCAAAACATTCATGCAAGATTTCAAGGACAATAACAGTCAATTTTGGAGACGACACAAAACATTTCTGTAGGATATCTCTTGAAGTTAAGAGCCTATTGCAGTTGGCCACTATGGCCTCAATTACTTTGTCTGTAAACCCATGTGAGATTGCACCACTGTTATCAAATAAACACACTTTCGTTTGCCGGCCAAGGCTTAATTTCAGTTCAAAAAGTGCAGCTCGCAAGTAGTTCCTGTCCTCATCTGTGACAGTTCTGATTGGACCAGTGTAAGCTTCCTCAATGGGTGGTTTGTCAAAAACTGGAAGTGGTTCACTGCGTGGACCATCACCACAACAATCACAGTTTTTGTGACACCAATTACAACAATTATGCCTAGGTGTGACGCAGGTTTCATCACCAAAAGAGGAAAGGAGGGCTTTCCTGACACACTCTTTAGAGTCCAACACTTTGGTCATTTCCTTGTGACAGAGTGCTTTATGCTTTCCAAGATACACAATGATATTGTGTGCCTGTGTGACACCATCACGGCCCGCGCGTTCCGCCTCCTGCAAATGACTTACAAGATCTCTGGCAGGACCAAAATGGATGACGTAAGTAACACTGGGGAAGTCAACCCCCATGCTCAGTGATGTGGTAGCAATCACGATTCGTGCTCGTCCAATACCACTTTCAAAAGAGGACTTAACTCTGCCCTTGAGTGTTTGAGGTGTCATAGAATAATATACACCAATTAAACAATGTTCAGCAATGGGTGTTTCTCCATCGACACAGGCATTTTCGCTAAGTTTTGTCAGAAGGTAACTTAGGACAAGGGCAATGTCATTCACTGTCTGACAAAAGATAATGCCATATGGGCAATGTTTCCTCTCTTTTTCCAGCATCTTCACAATCCAATTCAGACAATTCAACTCTTTGTCAGCTCGATTGACAGAAAATCTAATATTGTCCTTAATTGGACTAAGGATCACCTTATGAGGATTCCGCATTGATAGGTAGTCGATTAACCGTCTTCGCATTGAATTTCCTCTATCAGCTGTTGCGGTTATGCATAGGACCGGAACTTCCACAAGAAATGAGGCGTCCAAATGCTTCCCTGAACGCTTTTTCTCCTTTCTTCCCTATACCCCCGTTGAATTTAAAAGTACTTTATTTTCATAAATTTAAGATTATTTAAGAAACAGTTTTGTTAACTCCAACAAGTCAGTGACAGCCACTTTCTGTCTCTTATGAGGCCTTAGTCAGGGTTTAAATGCTAAGGTATTGGCTGAGTCATTAGCCATTAGAGGTAAAGTTTATATTATTATTACTTAATACCATCACGTCTGCAAAACGTTGTCCACGCCCCAAAATTGAGAAACATTTTAAATTTGTTTCCACACCAATGTTTCCTGGGGACCAGAACGTATATGATGTGGTCATATTTTCCCTCTTCCTTTCACAACTTAATCTGAAATATTGAAAAAAATTGTTGTCCTTCTAGTGAGCCCATATTCTCCTTTACCTTACAGCTTACCATGTTTCAGTTGTGTGAGCCTCGTCTATTACTAGTGCGGCGAGGTTTTCGATATTCTGAATTTTTCCTTTTGATGAGAGCCATTGCTCGGCACTGCCGAACACCAATTCGGTATCAGTAGCCTTCGAAAGCGCTTCTTCGTCTGACAAATCTACTGCATGCATCCCAACTTTCTTCAACTTTCTTATCTGCTGGTCACGAATTGACTCCCGAGGGCTGACAACTAAAACAATACTTTTCTCGTCAAACATTCTTGGGATTAGTTAATGAATAATGCTCTTCCCCTAACCCGTTGGAAGAACTGCAAGAACATCTCGCTTTTCTAGCACTAATTTCTGCAAGCACTCTCTCT
>NC_090884.1:25347042-25359542 GCF_036669925.1 Montipora capricornis
CAAGTCACGTATCTCTCGACCATTGTATAGTTCCCGGTAAATATCCGTCCTATTTGAAAACGGAGCGTGTAATCTCTCCACTGGGAATGGGAATGAGATGACTTGGAAAAGGGATGAAATTTGTTTTGTTGTTTTTTGGTATTTTTTCGAAAAGAGTGAAAGTAACAAGTGATGTTAGAACGGTTAGATGACTGAAAGATTTAGTACTGTCATTGAACTATCCCGTACTGAAAATATGCTATCGTTTTCATTTGGTCTTGTTTACTCAAGGTCCTGCAAGAAATGTTGCTTACAGTGAGTGCTTGAAATTCAGAAACATACACGTAACAAATACCATGGTGAAATGGTGGCTTGTTTCAAATAGAAGTTTTCTAATAAGTTGACTTTGTTAATATTTGCGAGGCATTCCTGACAGAATGACAATGTCTCTGTTTGCTTGACTATAAGTAATGAGGTAAACTCGCCTCACATCTCGTGCGCTAAAACTCTCACTTGTACTGCAACGGCCATCATGCTCATCACAGACGCTAGATTCTTCAGGCTCTCTATTGATTAACTCCATCATAAACGTAGTACGACGTATCTGTGCAATGAACGCCGCCCCTCTTTTGGAAATAGTAACAACCTACAACCACCTTCTACTATAGCGCGTGTTATTTGTTTTCAATTAACCCAGAGATCTTTGTTTACCATGTGAAAAACTGTTCAGGTATCACGCAATCGCTACTTCAACCCAAACGTGACCGCTGATATCTTTATCGTTTTGTCTATGAAATGTTAATGTTACACTCTTTAAGAAAATAAGGGAACACTTATTTCGTGTAATGATTTCTTCTTCAGATTAAAATCGTTCATTACTCCCAGCATTTAATGTCGCTCTGATACGTGTACGCACACAAGTATGATACGATTTCCCGCCAATACAGCTACCGAGTACTCACATACCAAGAATTCCTCTTTTACACAGTCCCAGACATAATTGTTGGGACACTTATACCTCTTCCTTCCCTCTCAATGTTGCTGTGAAAGATTCGGTGACTCAACTGCGATAAACAACATTGAGAGGGGCAGGGGACGCACGAGAAGGGAATAGAGGACGTTTGCAAGAAGTGTCCCAACTAATTATGTCTGAGGCTTTAGTTAAATGGAGCGTGTAATGTCTCCACCGGGAATGGGAATCGTATGACTTGCAAAAGGCATGAAATTTGTTTTGTTGTTTTTGGTATTTTTTTGGAAAACGGTAAAAGTAACAATTGATGTTAGAACGGTTAGATGACTGAAAGATTTAGTACTGTCATTGAACTATCCCTGTATTGAAAATATGCTATCGTTTTCATTTGGTCTTGTGTACTCAAGGTTCTGCAAGAAATATTGCTTACTGCTTGAAATTTCGAAACATACACGATTTACATTTTCTCAGTGTCATTGCTGTGGGTTGGCTGGCGTTTCTCTAGGATGTCCATGCCTTGGGTCATCATTTCTCTCATGATGGCGATGCCTTTGAATATGCAAGCGATTTCTGCTCTCTTTGCGTGAGCTGTAACTTCTTGAATCCTTCTTGCGTTCTGTGGATCTATGCTGTCGTCCTCCGTCTGTGTGTTCAGAGTGTCTTGTCTGTTTGCGTGATAATGGTTGTCGTGAAGTGGACCATGAAGATGATGACTATGAAGATGATCCTAGGCGAGGTTTTCCATTGTTGCGAGTGGAAGGTGTTGTAATGGTGGGTGGAAGGTCGATGATATAAAGTATGACATGGTAAACGTAATTAAAATAAAACCTATAATTACCTGGCAAGTCACGTATCTCTCGACCATTGTATAGTTCCCGGTAAATATCCGTCCTCTTTAAAAACGGAGCGTGTAATCTCTCCACTGGGAATGGGAATGAGATGACTTGGAAAAGGGATGAAATTTGTTTTGTTGTTTTTTGGTATTTTTTCGAAAAGAGTGAAAGTAACAAGTGATGTTAGAACGGTTAGATGACTGAAAGATTTAGTACTGTCATTGAACTATCCCGTACTGAAAATATGCTATCGTTTTCATTTGGTCTTGTTTACTCAAGGTCCTGCAAGAAATGTTGCTTACAGTGAGTGCTTGAAATTCAGAAACATACACGTAACAAATACCATGGTGAAATGGTGGCTTGTTGCAAATAGAAGTTTTCTAATAAGTTGACTTTGTTAATATTTGCGAGGCATTCCTGACAGAATGACAATGTCTCTGTTTGCTTGACTATAAGTAATGAGGTAAACTCGCCTCACATCTCGTGCGCTCAATCTCTCACTTGTACTGCAACGGCCATCATGCTCATCACAGACGCTAGATGCTTCAGCCTCTCTATTGATAAACTCCATTATAAACGTAGTACGACGTATCTGTGCAATAAACGCCGCCCCTCTTTTGGGAATAGTAACAACCTACAACCACCTTCTACTATAGCGCGTGTTATTTGTTTTCAATTGACCCAGAGATCTTTGTTTAGCATGTAAAAAACTGTTCAGGTATCACGCAATCGCTACTTCAACCCAAACGTGACCGCTTATATCTTTATCGTTTTGTCTATGAAATGTTAATGTTACACTCTTTAAGAAAATAAGGGAACACTTATTTCGTGTAATAATTTCTTCTTCAGATTAAAATCGTTCATTACTCCCAGCATTTAATTTCGCTCTGATACGTGTACGCACACAAGTATGATACGATTTCCCGCCAATACAGCTACCGAGTACTCACATACCAAGAATTCCTCTTTTACACAGTCCCAGACATAATTGTTGGGACACTTATGATTCTTCCTTCCTTCTCAATGTTGCTGTGAAAGATTCGGTGAGTCAACTGCGATAAACAACATTGAGAGGGGCAGGGGAGGCACGAGAAGGGAATAGAGGACGTTCGCATGAAGTGTCCCAACTAATTATGTCTGAGACTGTAGTTAAATGGAGCGTGTAATGTCTCCACCGGGAATGGGAATCGTATGACTTGCAAAAGGCATGAAATTTGTTTTGTTGTTTTTGGTATTTTTTCGAAAACGGTAAAAGTAACAAGTGATGTTAGAACGGTTAGATGACTGAAAGATTTAGTACTGTCATTGAACTATCCCTGTATTGAAAATATGCTATCGTTTTCATTTGGTCTTGTGTACTTAAGGTTCTGCAAGAAATATTGCTCACTGCTTGAAATTCCGAAACATACACGAGTTACATTTTGTCAGTGTCATTGCTGTGGGTTGGCTGGCGTTTCTCTAGGATGTCCATGCCTTGGGTCATCATTTCTCTCATGATGGCGATGCCTTTGAATATGCAAGCGATTTCTGCTCTTTTTGCGTGAGCTGTAACTTCTTGAATCCTTCTTGCGTTCTGTGGATCTGTGCTGTCGTCCTCCGTCTGTGTGTTCAGAGTGTCTTGTCTGTTTGCGTGATAATGGTTGTCGTGAAGTGGACCATGAAGATGATGACTATGAAGATGATCGTAGGCGAGGTTTTCCATTGTTGCGAGTGGAAGGTGTTGTAATGGTGGGTGGAAGGTCGATGATATAAAGTATGACATGGTAAACGTAATTAAAATAAAACCTATAATTACCTGGCAAGTCACGTATCTCTCGACCATTGTATAGTTCCCGGTAAATATCCGTCCTCTTTGAAAACGGAGCGTGTAATCTCTCCACTGGGAATGGGAATGAGATGACTTTGAAAACGGATGAAATTTGTTTTGTTGTTTTTTGGTAATTTTTCGAAAAGAGTGAAAGTAACAACGGTTAGATGACTGAAAGATTTAGTACTGTCATTGAACTATCCCGTACTGAAAATATGCTATCGTTTTCATTTGGTCTTGTTTACTCAAGGTCCTGCAAGAAATGTTGCTTACAGTGAGTGCTTGAAATTCAGAAACATACACGTAACAAATACCATGGTGAAATGGTGGCTTGTTGCAAATAGAAGTTTTCTAATAAGTTGACTTTCTTAATATTTGCGAGGCATTCCTGACAGAATGACAACGTCTCTGTTTGCTTGACTATAAGTAATGAAGTAAACTCGCCTCACATCTCGTGCACTCAAACTCTCACTTGTACTGCAACGGCCATCATCCTCATCACACACGCTAGATGCTTCAGCCTCTCTATTGATAAACTCCATCATAAACGTAGTACGACGTATCTGTGCAATAAACGCCGCCCCTCTTTTGGGAATAGTAACAACCTACAACCACCTTCTACTATAGCGCGTGTTATTTGTTTTCAATTAACCCAGAGATCTTTGTTTACCATGTGAAAAACTGTTCAGGTATCACGCAATCGCTACTTTAACCCAAACGTGACCGCTGACATCTTTATCGTTTCGACTATGAAATGTTAAGGTTACACTCTTTAAGAAAATAAGGGAACACTTATTTCGTGTAATGATTTCTTCTTCAAATTAAAATCGTTTATTACTCCCAGTATTTAATATTGCTCTGATACGTGTACGCACACAAGTATGATACGATTTCCCGCCAATACAGCTACCGAGTACTCACATACCAAGAATTCCTCTTTTACACAGTCCCAGACATAATTGTTGGGACACTTCTGCCTCTTCCTTCCCTCTCAACGTTGCTGTGAAAGATTCGGTGACTCAACTGCGATAAACAACATTGAGAGGGGCAGGGGAGGCACGAGAAGGGAATAGAGGACGTTCGCATGAAGTGTCCCAACTAATTATGTCTGAGACTGTAGTTAAATGGAGCGTGTAATGTCTCCACCGGGAATGGGGATCGTATGACTTGCAAAAGGCATGAAATTTGTTTTGTTGTTTTTGGTATTTTTTTGGAAAACGGGAAAAGTAACAAGTGATGTTAGAACGGTTAGATGACTGAATGATTTAGTACTGTCATTGAACTATCCCTGTATTGAAAATATGCTATCGTTTTCATTTGGTCTTGTGTACTTAAGGTTCTGCAAGAAATATTGCTCACTGCTTGAAATTCCGAAACATACACGAGTTACATTTTGTCAGTGTCATTGCTGTGGGTTGGCTGGCGTTTCTCTAGGATGTCCATGCCTTGGGTCATCATTTCTCTCATGATGGCGATGCCTTTGAATATGCAAACGATTTCTGCTCTCTTTGCGTGAGCTGTAACTTCTTGAATCCTTCTTGTGTTCTGTGGATCTATGCTGTCGTCCTCCGTCTGTGTGTTCAGAGTGTCTTGTCTGTTTGCGTGATAATGGTTGTCGTGAAGTGGACCATGAAGATGATGACTATGAAGATGATCGTAGGCGAGGTTTTCCATTGTTGCGAGTGGAAGGTGTTGTAATGGTGGGTGGAAGGTCGATGATATAAAGTATGACATGGTAAACGTAATTAAAATAAAACCTATAATTACCTGGCAAGTCACGTATCTCTCGACCATTGTATAGTTCCCGGTAAATATCCGTCCTCTTTGAAAACGGAGCGTGTAATCTCTCCACTGGGAATGGGAATGAGATGACTTGGAAAAGGGATGAAATTTGTTTTGTTGTTTTTTGGTATTTTTTCGAAAAGAGTGAAAGTAACAAGTGATGTTAGAACGGTTAGATGACTGAAAGATTTAGTACTGTCATTGAACTATCCCGTACTGAAAATATGCTATCGTTTTCATTTGGTCTTGTTTACTCAAGGTCCTGCAAGAAATGTTGCTTACAGTGAGTGCTTGAAATTCAGAAACATACACGTAACAAATACCATGGTGAAATGGTGGCTTGTTGCAAATAGAAGTTTTCTAATAAGTTGACTTTGTTAATATTTGCGAGGCATTCCTGACGGAATGACAATGTCTCTGTTTGCTTGACTATAAGTAATGAGGTAAACTCGCCTCACATCTCGTGCGCTCAATCTCTCACTGGTACTGCAACGGCCATCATGCTCATCACAGACGCTAGATGCTTCAGCCTCTCTATTGATAAACTCCATCATAAACGTAGTACGACGTATCTGTGCAATAAACGCCGCCCCTCTTTTGGGAATAGTAACAACCTACAACCACCTTCTACTATAGCGCGTGTTATTTGTTTTCAATTGACCCAGAGATCTTTGTTTAGCATGTAAAAAACTGTTCAGGTATCACGCAATCGCTACTTCAACCCAAACGTGACCGCTTATATCTTTATCGTTTTGTCTATGAAATGTTAATGTTACACTCTTTAAGAAAATAAGGGAACACTTATTTCGTGTAATAATTTCTTCTTCAGATTAAAATCGTTCATTACTCCCAGCATTTAATTTCGCTCTGATACGTGTACGCACACAAGTATGATACGATTTCCCGCCAATACAGCTACCGAGTACTCACATACCAAGAATTCCTCTTTTACACAGTCCCAGACATAATTGTTGGGACACTTATGATTCTTCCTTCCTTCTCAATGTTGCTGTGAAAGATTCGGTGACTCAACTGCGATAAACAACATTGAGAGGGGCAGGGGAGGCACGAGAAGGGAATAGGGGACGTTCGCATGAAGTGTCCCAACTAATTATGTCTGAGACTGTAGTTAAATGGAGCGTGTAATGTCTCCACCGGGAATCGGGATCGTATGACTTGCAAAAGGCATGAAATTTGTTTTGTTGTTTTTGGTATTTTTTCGAAAACGGTAAAAGTAACAAGTGATGTTAGAACGGTTAGATGACTGAAAGATTTAGTACTGTCATTGAACTATCCCTGTATTGAAAATATGCTATCGTTTTCATTTGGTCTTGTGTACTTAAGGTTCTGCAAGAAATATTGCTCACTGCTTGAAATTCCGAAACATACACGAGTTACATTTTGTCAGTGTCATTGCTGTGGGTTGGCTGGCGTTTCTCTAGGATGTCCATGCCTTGGGTCATCATTTCTCTCATGATGGCGATGCCTTTGAATATGCAAGCGATTTCTGCTCTTTTTGCGTGAGCTGTAACTTCTTGAATCCTTCTTGCGTTCTGTGAATCTGTGCTGTCGTCCTCCGTCTGTGTGTTCAGAGTGTCTTGTCTGTTTGCGTGATAATGGTTGTCGTGAAGTGGACCATGAAGATGATGACTATGAAGATGATCGTTGGCGAGGTTTTCCATTGTTGCGAGTGGAAGGTGTTGTAATGGTGGGTGGAAGGTCGATGATATAAAGTATGACATGGTAAACGTAATTAAAATAAAACCTATAATTACCTGGCAAGTCACGTATCTCTCGACCATTGTATAGTTCCCGGTAAATATCCGTCCTCTTTGAAAACGGAGCGTGTAATCTCTCCACTGGGAATGGGAATGAGATGACTTTGAAAACGGATGAAATTTGTTTTGTTGTTTTTTGGTAATTTTTCGAAAAGAGTGAAAGTAACAACGGTTAGATGACTGAAAGATTTAGTACTGTCATTGAACTATCCCGTACTGAAAATATGCTATCGTTTTCATTTGGTCTTGTTTACTCAAGGTCCTGCAAGAAATGTTGCTTACAGTGAGTGCTTGAAATTCAGAAACATACACGTAACAAATACCATGGTGAAATGGTGGCTTGTTGCAAATAGAAGTTTTCTAATAAGTTGACTTTCTTAATATTTGCGAGGCATTCCTGACAGAATGACAACGTCTCTGTTTGCTTGACTATAAGTAATGAAGTAAACTCGCCTCACATCTCGTGCACTCAAACTCTCACTTGTACTGCAACGGCCATCATCCTCATCACACACGCTAGATGCTTCAGCCTCTCTATTGATAAACTCCATCATAAACGTAGTACGACGTATCTGTGCAATAAACGCCGCCCCTCTTTTGGGAATAGTAACAACCTACAACCACCTTCTACTATAGCGCGTGTTATTTGTTTTCAATTAACCCAGAGATCTTTGTTTACCATGTGAAAAACTGTTCAGGTATCACGCAATCGCTACTTTAACCCAAACGTGACCGCTGACATCTTTATCGTTTTTGTCTATGAAATGTTAATGTTACACTCTTTAAGAAAATAAGGGAACACTTATTTCGTGTAATGATTTCTTCTTCAAATTAAAATCGTTTATTACTCCCAGCATTTAATGTCGCTCTGATACGTGTACGCACACAAGTATGATACGATTTCCCGCCAATACAGCTACCAAGTACTCACATACCAAGAATTCCTCTTTTACACAGTCCCAGACATAATTGTTGGGACACTTCTGCCTCTTCCTTCCCTCTCAACGTTGCTGTGAAAGATTCGGTGACTCAACTGCGATAAACAACATTGAGAGGGGCAGGGGAGGCACGAGAAGGGAATAGAGGACGTTCGCATGAAGTGTCCCAACTAATTATGTGTGAGACTGTAGTTAAATGGAGCGTGTAATGTCTCCACCGGGAATGGGAATCGTATGACTTGCAAAAGGCATGAAATTTGTTTTGTTGTTTTTGGTATTTTTTTGGAAAACGGGAAAAGTAACAAGTGATGTTAGAACGGTTAGATGACTGAAAGATTTAGTACTGTCATTGAACTATCCCTGTATTGAAAATATGCTATCGTTTTCATTTGGTCTTGTGTACTCAAGGTTCTGCAAGAAATATTGCTTACTGCTTGAAATTCCGAAACATACAGGAGTTACATTTTGTCAGTGTCATTGCTGTGGGTTGGCTGGCGTTTCTCTAGGATGTCCATGCCTTGGGTCATCATTTCTCTCATGATGGCGATGCCTTTGAATATGCAAGCGATTTCTGCTCTCTTTGCGTGAGCTGTAACTTCTTGAATCCTTCTTGCGTTCTGTGGATCTATGCTGTCGTCCTCCGTCTGTGTGTTCAGAGTGTCTTGTCTGTTTGCGTGATAATGGTTGTCGTGAAGTGGACCATGAAGATGATGACTATGAAGATGATCGTAGGCGAGGTTTTCCATTGTTGCGAGTGGAAGGTGTTGTAATGGTGGGTGGAAGGTCGATGATATAAAGTATGACATGGTAAACGTAATTAAAATAAAACCTATAATTACCTGGCAAGTCACGTATCTCTCGACCATTGTATAGTTCCCGGTAAATATCCGTCCTCTTTGAAAACGGAGCGTGTAATCTCTCCACTGGGAATGGGAATGAGATGACTTGGAAAAGGGATGAAATTTGTTTTGTTGTTTTTTGGTATTTTTTCGAAAAGAGTGAAAGTAACAACGGTTAGATGACTGAAAGATTTAGTACTGTCATTGAACTAGCCCGTCCTGAAAATATGCTATCGTTTTCATTTGGTCTTGTTTACTCAAGGTCCTGCAAGAAATGTTGCTTACAGTGAGTGCTTGAAATTCAGAAACATACACGTAACAAATACCATGGTGAAATGGTGGCTTGTTGCAAATAGAAGTTTTCTAATAAGTTGACTTTCTTAATATTTGCGAGGCATTCCTGACAGAATGACAATGTCTCTGTTTGCTTGACTGTAAGTAATGAGGTAAACTCGCCTCACATCTCGTGCGCTCAAACTCTCACTTGTACTGCAACGGCCATCATGCTCATCACAGATGCTAGATGCTTTAGCCTTTCTATTGATAAACTCCATCATAAACGTAGTACGACGTATCTGTGCAATAAACGCCGCCCCCCTTTTGGGAATAGTAACAACCTACAACCACCTTCTACTATAGCGCATGTTATTCGTTTTGAATTAACCCAGTTATCTTTGTTTACCATGTGAAAAACTGTTCAGGTATCACGCAATCGCTACTTCAAAAAGGGAAAGTAACAACGGTTAGATGACTGAAAGATTTAGTACTGTCATTGAACTATCCCGTACTGAAAATATGCTATCGTTTTCATTTGGTCTTGTTTACTCAAGGTCCTGCAAGAAATGTTGCTTACAGTGAGTGCTTGAAATTCAGAAACATACACATAACAAATACCATGGTGAAATGGTGGCTTGTTGGAAATAGAAGTTTTCTAATAAGTTGACTTTGTTAATATTTGCGAGGCATTCCTGACAGAATGACAATGTCTCTGTTTGCTTGACTATAAGTAATGAGGTAAACTCGCCTCACATCTCGAGCGCTCAAACTCTCACTTGTACTGCAACGGCCATCATGCTCATCACAGACGCTAGATGCTTCAGCCTCTCTATTGATAAACTCCATCATAAACGTAGTACGACGTATCTGTGCAATAAACGCCGCCCCTCTTTTGGGAATAGTAACAACCTACAACCACCTTCTACTATAGCGCGTGTTATTTGTTTTCAACTGACCCAGAGATCTTTGTTTACCATGTAAAAAACTGTTCAGGTATCACGCAATCGCTACTTCAACCCAAACGTGACCGCTTATATCTTTATCGTTTTGTCTATGAAATGTTAATGTTACACTCTTTAAGAAAATAAGGGAACACTTATTTCGTGTAATAATTTCTTCTTCAGATTAAAATCGTTCATTACTCCCAGCATTTAATTTCGCTCTGATACGTGTACGCACACAAGTATGATACGATTTCCCGCCAATACAGCTAGCGAGTACTCACATACCAAGAATTCCTCTTTTACACAGTCCCAGACATAATTGTTGGGACACTTATGCCTCTTCCTTCCCTCTCAATGTTGCTGTGAAAGATTCGGTGACTCAACTGCGATAAACAACATTGAGAGGGGCAGGGGAGGCACGAGAAGGGAATAGGGGACGTTCGCATGAAGTGTCCCAACTAATTATGTCTGAGACTGTAGTTAAATGGAGCGTGTAATGTCTCCACCGGGAATCGGGATCGTATGACTTGCAAAAGGCATGAAATTTGTTTTGTTGTTTTTGGTATTTTTTCGAAAACGGTAAAAGTAACAAGTGATGTTAGAACGGTTAGATGACTGAGAGATTTAGTAGTGTCATTGAACTATCCCTGTATTGAAAATATGCTATCGTTTTCATTTGGTCTTGTGTACTTAAGGTTCTGCAAGAAATATTGCTCACTGCTTGAAATTCCGAAACATACACGAGTTACATTTTGTCAGTGTCATTGCTGTGGGTTGGCTGGCGTTTCTCTAGGATGTCCATGCCTTGGGTCATCATTTCTCTCATGATGGCGATGCCTTTGAATATGCAAGCGATTTCTGCTCTTTTTGCGTGAGCTGTAACTTCTTGAATCCTTCTTGCGTTCTGTGGATCTGTGCTGTCGTCCTCCGTCTGTGTGTTCAGAGTGTCTTGTCTGTTTGCGTGATAATGGTTGTCGTGAAGTGGACCATGAAGATGATGACTATGAAGATGATCGTAGGCGAGGTTTTCCATTGTTGCGAGTGGAAGGTGTTGTAATGGTGGGTGGAAGGTCGATGATATAAAGTATGACATGGTAAACGTAATTAAAATAAAACCTATAATTACCTGGCAAGTCACGTATCTCTCGACCATTGTATAGTTCCCGGTAAATATCCGTCCTCTTTGAAAACGGAGGGTGTAATCTCTCCACTGGGAATGGGAATGAGATGACTTGGAAAAGGGATGAAATTTGTTTCGTTGTTTTATGGTATTTTTTCGAAAAGAGTGAAAGGAACAAGTGATGTTAGAACGGTTAGATGACTGAAAGATTTAGTACTGTCATTGAACTATCCCGTACTGAAAATATGCTATCGTTTTCATTTGGTCTTGTTTACTCAAGGTCCTGCAAGAAATGTTGCTTACAGTGAGTGCTTGAAATTCAGAAACATACACGTAACAAATACCATGGTGAAATGGTGGCTAGATGCTTCAGCCTCTCTATTGATAAACTCCATCATAAACGTAGTACGACGTATCTGTGCAATAAACGCCGCCCCTCTTTTCGGAATAGTAACAACCTACAACCACCTTCTACTATAGCGCGTGTTATTTGTTTTCAATTGACCCAGAGATCTTTGTCTACCATGTGAAAAACTGTTCAGGTATCACGCAATCGCTACTTCAACCCAAACGTGACCGCTTATATCTTTATCGTTTTGTCTATGAAATGTTAAGGATACACTCTTTAAGAAAATAACTGAACACTAATTTCGTTTAATAATTGATTCTTCAGATTAAAATCGTTCATTACTCCCAGCATTTAATTTCGCTCTGATACGTGTACGCACACAAGTATGATACGATTTCCCGCCAATACAGCTAGCGAGTACTCACATACCAAGAATTCCTCTTTTACACAGTCCCAGACATAATATTTGGGACACTTATGCCTCTTCCTTCCCTCTCAATGTTGCTGTGAAAGATTCGGTGACTCAACTGCGATAAACAACATTGAGAGGGGCAGGGGACGCACGAGAAGGGAATAGAGGACGTTTGCAAGAAGTGTCCCAACTAATTATGTCTGAGGCTTTAGTTAAATGGAGCGTGTAATGTCTCCACCGGGAATGGGAATCGTATGACTTGCAAAAGGCATGAAATTTGTTTTGTTGTTTTTGGTATTTTTTTGGAAAACGGTAAAAGTAACAATTGATGTTAGAACGGTTAGATGACTGAAAGATTTAGTACTGTCATTGAACTATCCCTGTATTGAAAATATGCTATCGTTTTCATTTGGTCTTGTGTACTCAAGGTTCTGCAAGAAATATTGCTTACTGCTTGAAATTTCGAAACATAC
>NC_090884.1:25384542-25419542 GCF_036669925.1 Montipora capricornis
CACTGTAAGCAATATTTCTTGCAGGACCTTGAGTAAACAAGACCAAATGAAAACGATAGCATATTTTCAATACAGGGATAGTTCAATCACAGTACTAAATCTTTCAGTCATCTAACTGTTCTAACATCACTTGTTACTTTCACTCTTTTCGAAAAAATACCAAAAAACAACAAAACAAATTTCGTCCCTTTTCCAAGTCATCTCATTCCCATTCCTGGTGGAGAGATTACACGCTCCGTTTTCAAAGAGGACGGATATTTACCCGGAACTATACAATGGTCGAGAGATACATGTACGAGACTTGCAAGGTAATTATAGGTTTTATTTAAATTTCGTTTCCCATGTCATACTTCATATCATCGACCTTCCACCCACCATTACAACACCTTCCACTCGCAACAAAGGAAAACCTCGCCCACTATCATCTTCATAGTCATCATCTTCATGGTCCACTTTGCGACAACCATTATCACGGAAACGGACAAGAAACTCTGAACACACAGACCGACAACGACGGCATAGATCAACAGAACGCAAGACAGATTCAAGAAGTTGCAGCTCTTGCAAAGAGAGCAGAAATCGTTTGCACGTTCAAAGTCATCGCCATTATGAGAGAAATGATGACCCAAGGCATGGACATCCTAGAGAAACGACAGCCAACCCACAGCAAAGACACGCACAAAACGTAAATCAGGGAAGAAGACCAAAGAGGCGTTTAACTGTGGGCTGGTTGGCCACCTCAAAAGAGAGTGCACACAACCCAGACAAAGAGTCCAAAAAAATATTAAATGCACAAAACGGTACTTTTGTTTTCAAAGCACCTATAACCAACCTTCATATTCACAAATAAAAAGCTTCACCTGTCCCTGTGAGAATTTATTCTCTCGGGAACGCCTCGAGAATATTAGCAAAGTCAGCTTATTAGAAAACTTCTATTTCCAACAAGCTAGCATTTCACCATTGTATTTGTTACGTGTATGTTTCTGAATTTCAAGCAGTAAGCAATCTTTCTTGCAGAATCTTGAGTAAACAAGACCAAATGAAAACGATAGCATATTTTCAATACAGGGATAGTTCAATCACAGTACTAAATCTTTTAGTCATCTAACTGTTCTAACATTACTAGTTACTTTTACTGTTTGTCTTTTACAAGTCATACAATTCCCATTCCCGGTGGAGACATTACACGCTGCATTTAACTAGGTCTGTTTATTTTCATTGTCCTTACTTTCCTTATTTGGTATTGGTCTTCATGCTTAAATTCAATTGTACTTTAGGTAACCGTTTCTTCTGAAGATGTATGTTGGAGCATACGAAACGTCAAGTTCATAAAAAGTTTTACAACATGCGTTATCTCGTTATGCTTATACCCGAAGTTTGTTTGTTACTTTTACTCAAGTTGAAATGGCCGAAGAATAAGAGTGTTTATGTGTTAAGTTGACTTGGGTGTTTACTTGCGAAACAAAGGATACATCTGTGTCAAAATGATTGCAAGACATCGGATTTTTGTTCCTATTCACAAATAAAAACCTTCACCTGTCCCTGTAAGAATTTATTCTGTCACGAACGCCTTGCAAATATTAACAAAGTCAACTTATTAGAAAACTTCTATTTGCAACAAGCCAACATTTCACCATGGTATTTGTTACGTGTATGTTTCTGAATTTCAAGCAATCACTGTAAGCAATATTTCTTGCACGACCTTGAGTAAACAAGACCAAATGAAAACAATAGCATATTTTCAATACAGGGATAGTTCAATGACAGTACTAAATCTTTCAGTCATCACTTGTTACTTTGAATTCACTCTTTTCGAAAAAATACCAAAACACAACAAAACAAAATTTCATCCCTTTTGCAAGTCATATCATTCCCATTCCCGGTCGAGACATTACACGCTCCGTTTTCAAAGAGGACAGATATTTCTCGGGAACTATACAAGGGCCGAGAAATATGTGACTTGCCAGGTAATTAAAGGATTTCTTTTATTTACGTTTCCCATGTCATACTTTATATTATCGACCTTCCACCCACCATTACAACACCTTCCACTCTCAACAAAGCAAAACCTCCCCAATATCAACTTCATTATCATCATCTTCATGGTCCACTTTGCAACAACCATTATCACGCAAACGGACAAGACACTCTGAACACACAGACGGACAACCACAGCATAGATCGACAGAACGCAGGACAGATTCAAGAAGTTACAGCTCACGCGAAGAGAGCAGAAATCGTTTGCATATTCAAAGGCAATGCCATCAGGAGAGAAATGATGACCCAAGCCATGGACATCTTAGAGAAACGCCAGCCAACCCACAGCAAAGACACCAACAAAATGTAAATCAGGCAAGAACACCAAAGAAGTGTTTAACTGTGGGTCGGTTGGCCACCTCAAAAGAGAGTGAACACAACCAAGACGAAGATTAAATAAATATATTAAATGCTCAAAACAGTTCGTTTGGTTTCAAAGCATCTATAACCTTCCTTCATATTCACACATAAAAACCTTCACCTGTCCCCGTAAGAATTTATTCTCTCGGGAACGCCTCGCAAATATTAACAAAATCAACTTATTAGAAAACTTCTATTTCCAACAAGCTAGCATTTCACCATTGTATTTGTTACGTATATGTTTCTGAATTTCAAGCAGTAAGCAATCTTTCTTGGAGAATCTTGAGTAAACAAGACCAAATGAAAACGATAGCATATTTTCAATACAGGGATAGTTTAATGACAGTACTAAATCTTTCAGTCATCTAACCGTTCTAACATCACTTGTTACTTTCAGTCTTTTTGAAAAAATACCAAAAAACAACAAACCAAATTTCATCCCTTTTGCAAGTCATATCATTCCCATCCCGGTGGAGAGATTACATGCCCCGTTTTCAAAGAGGACGGATATTTACTGGGAACTATACAATGGTCGACAGATACGAGACTTCCAAGGTAATCATAGCTTTTATTTAAATTACGTTTCCCATGTCATACTTCATATCATCGACCTTCCACCCACCATTACGACACCTTCCACTCGCAACAACGGAAAACCTCGCCCACTATCATCTTTATAGTCATCATCTTCATGGTCCACTTCACGACAACCATTATCACGCAAACGGACAAGAAACTCTGAACACAGAGACCGACGACGACAGCATAGATCGACAGAACGCAAGACAGATTGAAGAAGTTACAGCTCTTGCAAATAGAGCAGAAATCGATTCCATGTTCAAAGTCATCGACATCATTAGATAAATGATAACCCAAGGCATAAGAATGGACATCCTATAGAAATGAAAGACAACCCACAGCAAAGACACCGAGAAAATGTAAATCAGGGAAGAAGACCAAAGAGGTGTTTAACTGTGGGCTGGTTGGCCACCTCAAAAGAGAGTGCACACAACCCAGACGAAGAGTCCAAAAAAATATTAAATGCACAAAACAGTACTTTTGTTTTCAAAGCACCTATAACCAACCTTCACATTCACAAATAAAAAGCTTCACCTGTCCCTGTAAGAATTTATTCTCTCGGGAACGCCTCGAGAATATTAACAAAGTCAGCTTATTAGAAAACGTCTATTTCCAACAAGCTAGCATTTCACCATTGTATTTGTTACGTGTATGTTTGTGAATTTCAAGCAGTAAGCAATCTTTCTTGCAGAATCTTGAGTAAACAAGACCAAATGAAAACGATAGCATATTTTCAATACAGGGATAGTTCAATCACAGTACTAAATCTTTCAGTCATCTAACTGTTCTAACATTACTAGTTACTTTTACTGTTTGTCTTTTGCAAGTCATACAATTCGCATTCCCGGTGGAGACATTACACGCTCCATTTAACTAGGTCTGTTTATTTTCATTGTCCTTACTTTCCTTATTTGGTATTGGTCTTCATGCTTAAATTCAATTGTACTTTAGGTAACCGTTTCTTCTGAAGATGTATGTTGGAGCATACGAAACGTCAAGTTCATAAAAAGTTTTACAACATGCGTTATCTCGTTATGCTTATACCCGAAGTTTGTTTGTTACTTTTACTCAAGTTGAAATGGCCGAAGAATAAGAGTGTTTATGTGTTAAGTTGGCTTGCGTGTTTACTTGCGAAACAAAGGATACATCTGTGTCAAAATGATTGCAAGACATCGGATTTTTGTTCCTATTCACAAATAAAAAGCTTCACCTGTCCCTGTAAGAATTTATTCTGTCACGAATGCCTCGCAAATATTAACAAAGTCAACTTATTAGAAAACTTCTATTTGCAACAAGCAAACATTTCACCATGGTATTTGTTACGTGTATGTTTCTGAATTTCAAGCACTCACTGTAAGCAATATTTCTTGCAGGACCTTGAGAAAACAAGACCAAATGAAAATGATAGCATATTTTCAATAAAGGGATAGTTCAATGACAGTACTAAATCTTTCAGTCATCTAACCGTTCTAACATCACTTGTTACTTTGAATTCACTCTTTTCGAAAAAATACGAAAACACAACAAAACAAAATTTCATCCCTTTTGCAAGTCATATCATTCCCATTCCCGGTGGAGACATTACACGCTCCGTTTTCAAAGAGGACAGATATTTCTCGGGAACTATACAATGGCCGAGAAATATGTGACTTGCCAGGTAATTAAAGGATTTCTTTTAATTACGTTTCCCATGTCATACTTCATATCATCGACCTTCCACCCACCATTACAACACCTTCCACTCGCAACAAAGGAAAACCTCGCCCACTATCATCTTCATAGTCATCATCTTCATGGTCCACTTTGCGACAACCATTATCACGCAAACGGACAAGAAACTCTGAACACACAGACCGACAACGACGGCATAGATCAACAGAACGCAAGACAGATTCAAGAAGTTGCAGCTCTTGCAAAGAGAGCAGAAATCGTTTGCACGTTCAAAGTCATCGCCATTATGAGAGAAATGATGACCCAAGGCATGGACATCCTAGAGAAACGACAGCCAACCCACAGCAAAGACACGCACAAAACGTAAATCAGGCAAGAAGACCAAAGAGGCGTTTAACTGTGGGCTGGTTGGCCACCTCAAAAGAGAGTGCACACAACCCAGACAAAGAGTCCAAAAAAATATTAAATGCACAAAACGGTACTTTTGTTTTCAAAGCACCTATAACCAACCTTCATATTCACAAATAAAAAGCTTCACCTGTCCCTGTGAGAATTTATTCTCTCGAGAACGCCTCGAGAATATTAGCAAAGTCAGCTTATTAGAAAACTTCTATTTCCAACAAGCTAGCATTTCACCATTGTATTTGTTACGTGTATGTTTCTGAATTTCAAGCAGTAAGCAATCTTTCTTGCAGAATCTTGAGTAAACAAGACCAAATGAAAACGATAGCATATTTTCAATACAGGGATAGTTCAATCACAGTACTAAATCTTTTAGTCATCTAACTGTTCTAACATTACTAGTTACTTTTACTTTTTGTCTTTTACAAGTCATACAATTCCCATTCCCGGTGGAGACATTACACGCTGCATTTAACTAGGTCTGTTTATTTTCATTGTCCTTACTTTCCTTATTTGGTATTGGTCTTCATGCTTAAATTCAATTGTACTTTAGGTAACCGTTTCTTGTGAAGATGTATGTTGGAGCATACGAAACGTCAAGTTCATAAAAAGTTTTACAACATGCGTTATCTCGTTATGCTTATACCCGAAGTTTGTTTGTTACTTTTACTCAAGTTGAAATGGCCGAAGAATAAGAGTGTTTATGGGTTAAGTTGACTTGCGTGTTTACTTGCGAAACAAAGGATACATCTGTGTCAAAATGATTGCAAGACATCGGATTTTTGTTCCTATTCACAAATAAAAAGCTTCACCTGTCCCTGTAAGAATTTATTCTGTCACGAACGCCTTGCAAATATTAACAAAGTCAACTTATTAGAAAACTTCTATTTGCAACAAGCCAACATTTCACCATGGTATTTGTTACGTGTATGTTTCTGAATTTCAAGCAATCACTGTAAGCAATATTTCTTGCACGACCTTGAGTAAACAAGACCAAATGAAAACAATAGCATATTTTCAATACAGGGATAGTTCAATGACAGTACTAAATCTTTCAGTCATCACTTGTTACTTTGAATTCACTCTTTTCGAAAAAATACCAAAACACAACAAAACAAAATTTCATCCCTTTTGCAAGTCATATCATTCCCATTCCCGGTGGAGACATTACACGCTCCGTTTTCAAAGAGGACAGATATTTCTCGGGAACTACACAAGGGCCGAGAAATATGTGACTTGCCAGGTAATTAAAGGATTTCTTTTATTTACGTTTCCCATGTCATACTTTATATTATCGACCTTCCACCCACCATTACAACACCTTCCACTCTCAACAAAGCAAAACCTCCCCAATATCATCTTCATTATCATCATCTTCATGGTCCACTTTGCGACAACCATTATCACGCAAACGGACAAGACACTCTGAACACACAGACGGACAACCACAGCATAGATCGACAGAATGCAGGACAGATTCAAGAAGTTACAGCTCACGCGAAGAGAGCAGAAATCGTTTGCATATTCAAAGGCAATGCCATCAGGAGAGAAATGATGACCCAAGCCATGGACATCTTAGAGAAACGCCAGCCAACCCACAGCAAAGACACCAACAAAATGTAAATCAGGCAAGAACACCAAAGAAGTGTTTAACTGTGGGCCGGTTGGCCACCTCAAAAGAGAGTGCACACAACCCAGACGAAGAGTCCAAAAAAATATTAAATGCATAAAACAGTACTTTTGTTTTCAAAGCACCTATAACCAACCTTCATATTCACAAATAAAAACCTTCACCTGTCCCTGTAAGAATTTATTCTCTCGGGAACGCCTCGCAAATATTAACAAAATCAACTTATTAGAAAACTTCTATTTCCAACAAGCTAGCATTTCACCATTGTATTTGTTGCGTGTATGTTTCTGAATTTCAAGCAGTAAGCAATCTTTCTTGGAGAATCTTGAGTAAACAAGACCAAATGAAAACGATAGCATATTTTCAATACAGGGATAGTTTAATGACAGTACTAAATCTTTCAGTCATCTAACTGTTCTAACATCACTTGTTACTTTCAGTCTTTTTGAAAAAATACCAAAAATCAACAAACCAAATTTCATCCCTTTTGCAAGTCATATCATTCCCATTCCCGGTGGAGAGATTACATGATCCGTTTTCAAAGAGGACGGATAATTACTGGGAACTATACAATGGTCGACAGATACGAGACTTCCAAGGTAATCATAGGTTTTATTTTAATTACGTTTCCCATGTCATACTTCATATCATCGACCTTCCACCCACCATTACAACAACTTCCGCTCGCAACAAAGAAAAACCTTGCTCACTATCATCTTTATAGTCATCATCTTCATGGTCCACTTCACGACAACCATTATCACGCAAACGGACAAGAAACTCTGAACACAGAGACCGACGACGACAGCATAGATCGACAGAACGCAAGACAGATTCAAGAAGTTACAGCTCTTGCAAAGAGAGCAGAAATCGTTTGCATGTTCAAAGTCATCGCCATGATGAGAGAAATGATAACCCAAGGCATGGACATCCTATAGAAACGACAGCCAACCCACAGCAAAGACACCGAGAAAATGTAAATCAGCGAAGAAGACCAAAGAGGTGTTTAACGGTGGGCTGGTTGGCCACCTCAAAAGAGAGTGCACACAACCCAGACGAAGAGTCCAAAAAAATATTAAATGCACAAAACGGTACTTTTGTTTTCAAAGCACCTATAACCAACCTTCATATTCACAAATAAAAAGCTTCACCTGTCCCTGTGAGAATTTATTCGCTCGGGAACGCCTCGAGAATATTAACAAAGTCAGCTTATTAGAAAACTTCTATTTCCAACAAGCTAGCATTTCACCATTGTATTTGTTACGTGTATGTTTGTGAATTTCAAGCAGTAAGCAATCTTTCTTGCAGAATCTTGAGTAAACAAGACCAAATGAAAACGATAGCATATTTTCAATACAGGGATAGTTCAATCACAGTACTAAATCTTTCAGTCATCTAACTGTTCTAACATTACTAGTTACTTTTACTGTTTGTCTTTTGCAAGTCATACAATTCGCATTCCCGGTGGAGACATTACACGCTCCATTTAACTAGGTCTGTTTATTTTCATTGTCCTTACTTTCCTTATTTGGTATTGGTCTTCATGCTTAAATTCAATTGTACTTTAGGTAACCGTTTCTTCTGAAGATGTATGTTGGAGCATACGAAACGTCAAGTTCATAAAAAGTTTTACAACATGCGTTATCTCGTTATGCTTATACCCGAAGTTTGTTTGTTACTTTTACTCGAGTTGAAATGTCCGAAGAATAAGAGTGTTTATGAGTTAAGTTGACTTGCGTGTTTACTTGCGAAACAAAGGATACATCTGTGTCAAAATGATTGCAAGACATCGGATTTTTGTTCCTATTCACAAACAAAAAGCTTCACCTGTCCCTGTAAGAATTTATTCTGTCACGAACGCCTTGCAAATATTAACAAAGTCAACTTATTAGAAAACTTCTATTTGCAACAAGCCAACATTTCACCATGGTATTTGTTACGTGTATGTTTCTGATCTTCAAGCACTCACTGTAAGCAATATTTCTTGCACGACCTTGAGTAAACAAGACCAAATGAAAACGATAGTATATTTTCAATACAGGGATAGTTCAATGACAGTACTAAATCTTTCAGTCATCTAACCGTTCTAACATCACTTGTTACTTTGAATTCACTCTTTTCGAAAAAATACCAAAACACAACAAAACAAAATTTCATCCCTTTTGCAAGTCATATCATTCCCATTCCCGGTGGAGAGATTACACGCTCCGTTTTCAAAGAGGACGGATATTTACCAGGAACTATACAATGGTCGAGAGATACGAGACTTCCAAGGTAATCATAGGTTTTATTTTAATTACGTTTCCCATGTCATACTTCATCACGTCGACCTTCCACCCACCATTACAACACCTTCCACTCGCAACAAAGGAAAACCTCGCCCACTATCATCTTTATAGTCATCATCTTCATGGTCCACTTCACGACAACCATTATCACGCAAACGGACAAGAAACTCTCAACACACAGACCGACGACGACAGCATAGATCGACAGAACGCAAGACAGATTGAAGAAGTTACAGCTCTTGCAAAGAGAGCAGAAATCGTTTCCATGTTCAAAGTCATCGCCATCATGAGAGAAATGATAACCCAAGGCATAATAATGGACATCCTAGAGAAATGACAGCCAACCCACAGCAAAGACACAGAGAAAATGTAAATCAGGGAAGAAGACCAAAGAGGTGTTCAACTGTGGGCTGGTTGGCCACCTCAAAAGAGAGTGCACACAACCCAGACGAAGAGTCCAAAAAAATATTAAATGCACAAAACGGTACTTTTGTTTTCAAAGCACCTATAACCAACCTTCATATTCACAAATAAAAAGCTTCACCTGTCCCTGTGAGAATTTATTCGCTCGGGAACGCCTCGAGAATATTAACAAAGTCAGCTTATTAGAAAACTTCTATTTCCAACAAGCTAGCATTTCACATTTGTATTTGTTACGTGTATGTTTGTGAATTTCAAGCAGTAAGCAATCTTTCTTGCAGAATCTTGAGTAAACAAGACCAAATGAAAACGATAGCATATTTTCAATACAGGGATAGTTCAATCACAGTACTAAATCTTTCAGTCATCTAACTGTTCTAACATTACTAGTTACTTTTAACGTTTGTCTTTTGCAAGTCATACAATTCCCATTCCCGGTGGAGACATTACACACTCCATTTAACTAGGTCTGTTTATTTTCATTGTCCTTACTTTCCTTATTTGGTATTAGTCTTCATGCTTAAATTCAATTGTACTTTAGGTAACCGTTACTTCTGAAGATGTATGTTGGAGCATACGAAACGTCAAGTTCATAAAAAGTTTTACAACATGCGTTATCTCGTTATGCTTATACCCGAAGTTTGTTTGTTACTTTTACTCAAGTTGGAATGGCCGAAGAATAAGAGTGTTTATGGGTTAAGTTGACTTGCGTGTTTACTTGCGAAACAAAGGATACATCTGTGTCAAAATGATTGCAAGACATCGGATTTTTGTTCCTATTCACAAATAAAAAGCTTCACCTGTCCCTGTAAGAATTTATTCTGTCACGAACGCCTTGCAAATATTAACAAAGTCAACTTATTAGAAAACTTCTATTTGCAACAAGCCAACATTTCACTATGGTATTTGTTAGGTGTATGTTTCTGAATTTCAAGCACTCACTGTAAGCAATATTTCTTGCAGGACCTTGAGTAAACAAGACCAAATGAAAACGATAGCATATTTTCAATACAGGGATAGTTCAATGACAGTACTAAATCTTTCAGTCATGTAACCGTTCTAACATCACTTGTTACTTTGAATTCACTCTTTTCGAAAAAATACCAAAACACAACAAAACAAAATTTCATCCCTTTTGCAAGTCATATCATTCCCATTCCCGGTGGAGACATTACACGCTCCGTTTTCAAAGAGGACAGATATTTCTCGGGAACTATACAATGGCCGAGAAATATGTGACTTGCCAGGTAATTAAAGGATTTCTTTTATTTACGTTTCCCATGTCATACTTTATATCATCGACCTTCCACCCACCATTACAACACCTTCCACTCTCAACAAAGCAAAACCTCCCCAATATCATCTTCATTATCGTCATCTTCATGGTCCACTTTGCGACAACCATTATCACGCAAACGGACAAGACACTCTGAACACACAGACGGACAACCACAGCATAGATCGACAGAACGCAGGACAGATTCAAGAAGTTACAGCTCACGCGAAGAGAGCAGAAATCGTTTGCATATTCAAAGGCAATGCCATCAGGAGAGAAATGATGACCCAAGCCATGGACATCTTAGAGAAACGCCAGCCAACCCACAGCAAAGACACCAACAAAATGTAAATCAGGCAAGAACACCAAAGAAGTGTTTAACTGTGGGCCGGTTGGCCACCTCAAAAGAGAGTGCACACAACCCAGACGAAGAGTCCAAAAAAATATTAAATGCACAAAACAGTACTTTTGTTTTTAAAGCACCTATAACCAACCTTCATATTCACAAATAAAAAGCTTCACCTGTCCCTGTAAGAATTTATTCTCTCGGGAACGCCTCGCAAATATTAACAAAGTCAATTTATTAGAAAACTTCTATTTCCAACAAGCCAGCATTTCATCATTGTATTTGTTACGTGTATGTTTCTGAATTTTAAGCAGTAAGCAATCTTTCTTGGAGAATCTTGAGTAAACAAGACCAAATGAAAACGATAGCATATTTTCAATACAGGGATAGTTCCATGACAGTACTAAATCTTTCAGTCATCTAACCGTTCTAACGTCACTTGTTACTTTCACTCTATTCGAAAAAATACCAAAAAACAACAAAACAAATTTCGTCCCTTTTCCAAGTCATCTCATTCCCATTCCCGGTGGAGAGATTACACGCTCCGTTTTCAAAGAGGACGGATATTTACCGGGAACTATACAATGGTCGAGAGATACGTGACTTGTCAGGTAATTAAAGGTTTAATTTTAATTACATTTCCTATGTCATACTTCATATCATCGACCTTCCACCCACCATTACACCTTCCACTCGCAACAAAGGAAAACCTCGCCCACTATCATCTTTATAGTCATCATCTTCATGGTCCACTTAACGACAAACATTATCACGCAAACGGACAAGAAACTCTAAACACACAGACGGACGACGACAGCATAGATCGACAGAACGCAAGACAGATTCAAGAAGTTACAGCTCACGCAAAGAGAGCAGAAATCGTTTGCACATTCAAAGGCAACGCCATCATAAGAGAAATGATGACCCAAGGCATGGACATCCTAGAGAAACGCCAGCCAACCCACAGCAATGACAATGACAAAATGTAAATCAGGCAAGAAGACCAAAGAGGTGTTTAACTGTGGGCCGGTTGGCCACCTCAAAAGAGAGTGCACGCAACCAAGACGAAGAGTGAAAAAATATATTAAATGCACAAAACAGTACTTTTGGTTTCAAAGCACCTATAACCAACCTTCATATTCACAAATAAAAAGCTTGACCTGTCTCTGTAAGAACTTTTTATTCTGTTGGGAACGCCTCCCAAATATTAACAAAGTCAACTTATTAGAAAACTTCTATTTGCAACAAGCCAGCATTTCACCATTGTATTTGTTACGTGTATGTTTCGAATTACAAGCAGTAAGCAATATTTCTTGCAGAACCTAGAGTAAACAAGACCAAATGAAAACGATAGCATATTTTCAATACAGGGATAGTTCAATGACAGTACTAAATCTTTCAGTCATCTAACTGTTCTAACATCACTTGTTACTTTCACTCTTTTCGAAAAAATACCAAAAAACAATAAAACAAATTTCATTACACACTCCGTTTCAAAGAGGACAGATACTTCTCGAGAACTATACAATGGCCAAGAAATATGTCACTTGCCAGGTAATTAAAGGATTTCTTTTATTTACGTTTCCCATGTCATACTTTATATCATCGACCTTCCACCCACCATTACAACACCTTCCACTCGCAACAATGGAAAACCTCGCCTACGATCATCTTCATAGTCATCATCTTCATGGTCCACTTCACGACAACCATTATCACGCAAACAGGCAAGACACTCTGAACACACAGACGGAGGACGACAGCATAGATCCACAGAACGCAAGAAGGATTCAAGAAGTTACAGCTCATGCAAAGAGAGCAGAGATCGTTTGCATATTCAAAGGCATTGCCATCATGAGAGAAATGATGACCCAAGGCATGGACATCCTAGAGAAACGCCAGCCAACCCACAGCAATGACACTGACAAAATGTAAATCGTGTATGTTTCGGAATTTCAAGCAGTAAGCAATATTTCTTGCAGAACCTTGAGTACACAAGACCAAATGAAAACGATAGCATATTTTCAATACAGGGATAGTTCAATGACAGTACTAAATCTTTCAGTCATCTAACCGTTCTAACATCACTTGTTACTTTTACCGTTTTCGAAAAAATACCAAAAACAACAAAACAAATTTCATGCCTTTTGCAAGTCATACGATTCCCATTCCCGGTGGAGACATTACACGCTCCATTTAACTACAGTCTCAGACATAATTAGTTGGGACACTTCATGCGAACGTCCTCTATTCCCTTCTCGCGCGTTCTCTCAATGTTGTTTATCGCAGTTGAGTCACCGAATCTTTCACAGCAACATTGAGAGGGATGGAAGAGGCATAAGTGTCCCAACAATTATGTCTGGGACTGTGTAAAAGAGGAATTCTTGGTATGTGAGTACTCGGTAGCTGTATTGGCGGGATATCGTATCATACTTGTGTGCGTACACGTATCAGAGCGACATTAAATGCTGGGAGTAATGAACGATTTTAATCTGAAGAAGAAATAAGTGTTCCCTTATTTTCTTAAAGAGTGTAACATTAACATTTCATAGACAAAACGATAAAGATATCAGCGGTCACGTTTGGGTTGAAGTAGCGATTGCGTGATACCTGAACAGTTTTTCACATGGTAAACAAAGATCTCTGGGTTAATTGAAAACAAATAACACGCGCTATAGTAGAAGGTGGTTGTAGGTTGTTACTATTCCCAAAAGAGGGGCGGCGTTTATTGCACAGATACGTCGTACTACGTTTATGATGGAGAATACACTTAGGCATGGATGATATGAGCTTATTGACAGCATCGATTGGTACGGAATAAAAGGTGTTAATAACTCGGGTCTTAAACGCAGGATATGATTCTCTGGTAATTTGTTGCTCAATAACTTGTTTCTGTAGTTTACGAGAAACCATAGGAAACAGGTTTTCGTGGCAAAGAACGTCAGCACATCTCGCAGGGAACTTGAGTAAATTTGCACAAGTTCTCCTCATGGCAGCTTTTGCCAAAGCGGAATTTTGACATGGACAATTGTCTTGAACAAATAAGTTCTCGTTCCCCTTATCTGACAGCGTAAACATCGTCGGAAAACGTTCATCGATGAAATTGGCAAAAAGCAACCCGTCATTTTTTCATACGGATGACAAAAAATTACACCTTTATTGTCGGAGATAGCTTCTACAAGTCTCACATATTTTCCACTTGTTCCTTCTTTTTTGCCTTTGGCCAAACAACCAGTTGTAAGGCGTTCGCCTCGTTTTCGCCAAATTCGTTCCTTTGGAGCCAAAGCCTGGTCTAAGGGATTTCTCTTATACGCATATGACACACAATCAAGATAGAAAGCCACAGTTTAGTCCAGATATCAAAACCGTGATCTTTTTTTATTTGTTGCGGAAAGCTCAGCCTTTTCTTCATATCGAGGACCGTCAAGACACCTTTTTTACGCGCTTGTAGATAAAAATACCCTTGAGAATTTAAGAAACGGGACACTTTTCTCACTGATACCTTTTTGGAAGAAATTCCAGCTTCTTGCATAATTCTTTTACAGGAAAAGTTGCTCTCTTTCTCTCGAAGTCTTTTCATGGCTCTCAGAAGCCGCCTTCCGTCTCTCGAACTTAATTTGAACGGTCTTCCCCTTTATCCTTGTTGTTTGTAACATGCTCTCATGGCAAGAATGCCTTCTTTCTTTATTCTCCACACGCTTCCCCTTGAAATGTGGCACATTTCGGCAACTTTCCGTATGGAGAAACCCTGAATTGTACACAGATAGTACACACGTGCTCTTGTGACACTATCAATGGGAAATTTAAAGACCATGCCGCAAACTCTCTATGGCAGTATTTTTAAAGCTTGCGCTGAATACACTTTTTGCGAACTGGATATTGTTAACATTAAGGGTTTCTTTATATACATTGCTTAATTCCTCCCCTTCATTAGAATGTCACAACGGCCTACATTAACTGTGCCCCCTTGTGACCCCAGCAACAATTATGTCTGGGACAACAGTAGATCTGTTTATTTTCATTGTAATTACTTTCCTTATTTGGTATTAGTCTTCATGCCTAAAATTCAATTGTACTTTAGGTAACCGTTACTTCTAAAGATGTATGTTGGAGCATACGAAATGTCAAGTTCATAAGAAGTTTTACAACATGCGTTATCTCGTTGTGTTTTCAACCGCAGTTTGTTTGTTATGTTTACTTAAGTTGAAATGGCCGAAGAATAAGAGTGTCTATAAGTTAAGTTACCTGGCATGTTTACTTGCGAAACAAAGGATACATCTGTGTCAAAATGATTGCAAGACGTCGGATTTTTGTTTTTGTTACTTTGGTTTTTTATCTTTCAAGTGTTATAAAGTTTGAAAGTCTGTTATCTAACCACACACTAACAACTTAACACGCCTTACTAATTATATTTACACATCGCAAAAAAAACAAGTGATGTCGGATCCCGCGAAAAAGGACAGAGAGAACCTCCTGAACATAAGGGAGGAGGATGGCCATGAGGGCGCGAAGGGCATGGCAAAAGTGTGTGAGCGGACCAACATGATGACAATAACAGAATCTAACCAGAACTTAACAAACGTTAACATACTGGTCTACCAGACAGAAACACCTTTAGGAGACGAAACCACACCTAAATCCACATCATCCACCCACCATTACAACACCTTCCACTTGCAACAAACGAAAACCTCGCCCACGATCATCTTTATGGTCCACTTCGCGAAAAACATTATCACGCAAACGGACAAGACAAACCAAACACACAGTCGGACGACAATGGCATAGATCGACAGAACGCAGGACAGATTAAAGAAGTTACAGCTCACACAAAGAGAGCAGAAATCGTTTGCATATTCAAAGGCAATGCCATCATGAGAGAAATGATGACCCAAGGCATGGACATCCTAGAGAAACGCCAGCCAACCACAGCAAAGACACCGACAAAATGTAAATCAGGCAAGAAGACGAAAGAGGTGTTTAACTGTGGGCCGGTTGGCCACCTCAAAAGAGAGTGCAGACAACCCAGAGGAAGAGTCAAAAAAATATTAAATGCACAAAACAGTACTTTTGTTTTCAAAGCACCTATAACCAACCTTCATATTCACAAATAAAAAGCTTCATCTGTCCCTGTAAGAATTTATTCTGTCGGGAATGCCTCGCAAATATTAACAAAGTCAACTTAAATTACAAAACTTCTATTTGCAACAAGCCAGCATTTCACCATTGTATTTGTTACGTGTATGTTTCTGAATTTCAAGCACTCACTGTAAGTAATATTTCTTGCAGGACCTTGAGTAAACAAGACCAAATGAAAACGATAGCATATTTTCAATACAGGGATAGTTCAATCACAGTACTAAATCTTTCAGTAATCTGACCCTTCTAACATCACTTGTTACTTTCACTGTTTTCGAAAAACGACCAAAAAACAACATAACAAATTTCATGCCTTTTGCAAGTCATACGATTCCCATTCCCGGTGGAGACATTACACGCTGCATTTAACTAGGTCTGTTTATTTTCATTGTCCTTAATTTCCTTATTTGGTATTAGTCTTTATTATTAAATTCAATTGTACTTTAGGTAACCGTTACTTCTGAAGATGTATGTTGGAGCATACGAAACGTCAAGTTCATACAAAGTTTTACAACATGCGTTATCTCGTTATGCTTATACCCGCAGTTTGATTGTTATTTTTACTCAAGTTGAAATGGCCGAAGAATAAGAGTGTCTATGAGTTAAGTTGACTTGTATGTTTACTCGCGAAACAAAGGATACATCAGTGTGAAAATGATTGCAAGACATCGGATTTTTGTTCATATTCACAAATTAAAAGCTTCACCTGTCCCTGTAAGAATTTATTCTGTCAGGAACGCCTCGCAAATATTAACAAAGTCAACTTATTAGAAAACTTCTATTTGCAACAAGCCACCATTTCACCATGGTATTTGTTACGTGTATGTTTCTGAATTTCAAGCACTCACTGTAAGTAATATTTCTTGCAGGACCTTGAGTAAACAAGACCAAATGAAAACGATAGCATATTTTCAATACAGGGATAGTTCAATCACAGTACTAAATCTTTCAGTAATCTGACCCTTCTAACATCACTTGTTACTTTCAATGTTTTCGAAAAAAGACCAAAAAACAACATAACAAATTTCATGCCTTTTGCAAGTCATACGATTCCCATTCCTGGTGGAGACATTACACGCTGAATTTAACTAGGTCTGTTTATTTTCATTGTCCTTACTTTCCTTATTTGGTATTAGTCTTCATGCTTAAATTCAATTGTACTTTAGGTAACCGTTACTTCTGAAGATGTATGTTGGAGCATACGAAACGTCAAGTTCATAAAAAGTTTTACAACATGCGTTATCTCGTTATGCTTATACCCGCAGTTTGATTGTTATTTTTACTCAAGTTGAAATGGCCGAAGAATAAGAGTGTCTATGAGTTAAGTTGACTTGTATGTTTACTCGTGAAACAAAGGATACATCAGTGTCAAAATGATTGCAAGACATCGGATTTTTGTTCATACTCACAAATTAAAAGCTTCACCTGTCCCTGTAAGAATTTATTCTGTCAGGAACGCTTCGCAAATATTAACAAAGTCAACTTATTAGAAAACTTCTATTTGCAACAAGCCACCATTTCACCATGGTATTTGTTACGTGTATGTTTCTGAATTTCAAGCACTCACTGTAAGTAATATTTCTTGCAGGACCTTGAGTAAACAAGACCAAATGAAAACGATAGCATATTTTCAATACAGGGATAGTTCAATCACAGTACTAAATCTTTCAGTAATCTGACCCTTCTAACATCACTTGTTACTTTCAATGTTTTCGAAAAAAGACCAAAAAACAACATAACAAATTTCATGCCTTTTGCAAGTCATACGATTCCCATTCCCGGTGGAGACATTACACGCTGCATTTAACTAGGTCTGTTTATTTTCATTGTCCTTACTTTCCTTATTTGGTATTAGTCTTCATGCTTAAATTCAATTGTACTTTAGGTAACCGTTACTTCTGAAGATGTATGTTGGAGCATACGAAACGTCAAGTTCATAAAAAGTTTTACAACATGCGTTATCTCGTTATGCTTATACCCGCAGTTTGATTGTTATTTTTACTCAAGTTGAAATGGCCGAAGAATAAGAGTGTCTATGAGTTAAGTTGACTTGTATGTTTACTCGCGAAACAAATTATACATCAGTGTCAAAATGATTGCAAGACATCGGATTTTTGTTCATATTCACAAATTAAAAGCTTCACCTGTCCCTGTAAGAATTTATTCTGTCAGGAACGCCTCGCAAATATTAACAAAGTCAACTTATTAGAAAACTTCTATTTGCAACAAGCCACCATTTCACCATGGTATTTGTTACGTGTATGTTTCTGAATTTCAAGCACTCACTGTAAGTAATATTTCTTGCAGGACCTTGAGTAAACAAGACCAAATGAAAACGATAGCATATTTTCAATACAGGGATAGTTCAATCACAGTACTAAATCTTTCAGTAATCTGACCCTTCTAACATCACTTGTTACTTTCAATGTTTTCGAAAAAAGACCAAAAAACAACATAACAAATTTCATGCCTTTTGCAAGTCATACGATTCCCATTCCCGGTGGAGACATTACACGCTGCATTTAACTAGGTCTGTTTATTTTCATTGTCCTTACTTTCCTTATTTGGTATTAGTCTTCATGCTTAAATTCAATTGTACTTTAGGTAACCGTTACTTCTGAAGATGTATGTTGGAGCATACGAAACGTCAAGTTCATAAAAAGTTTTACAACATGCGTTATCTCGTTATGCTTATACCCGCAGTTTGATTGTTATTTTTACTCAAGTTGAAATGGCCGAAGAATAAGAGTGTCTATGAGTTAAGTTGACTTGTATGTTTACTCGCGAAACAAAGGATACATCAGTGTGAAAATGATTGCAAGACATCGGATTTTTGTTCATATTCACAAATTAAAAGCTTCACCTGTCCCTGTAAGAATTTATTCTGTCAGGAACGCCTCGCAAATATTAACAAAGTCAACTTATTAGAAAACTTCTATTTGCAACAAGCCACCATTTCACCATGGTATTTGTTACGTGTATGTTTCTGAATTTCAAGCACTCACTGTAAGTAATATTTCTTGCAGGACCTTGAGTAAACAAGACCAAATGAAAACGATAGCATATTTTCAATACAGGGATAGTTCAATCACAGTACTAAATCTTTCAGTAATCTGACCCTTCTAACATCACTTGTTACTTTCACTGTTTTCGAAAAAAGACCAAAAAACAACATAACAAATTTCATGCCTTTTGCAAGTCATACGATTCCCATTCCCGGTGGAGACATTACACGCTGCATTTAACTAGGTCTGTTTATTTTCATTGTCCTTACTTTCCTTATTTGGTATTAGTCTTCATGCTTAAATTCAATTGTACTTTAGGTAACCGTTACTTCTGAAGATGTATGTTGGAGCATACGAAACGTCAAGTTCATAAAAAGTTTTACAACATGCGTTATCTCGTTATGCTTATACCCGCAGTTTGATTGTTATTTTTACTCAAGTTGAAATGGCCGAAGAATAAGAGTGTCTATGAGTTAAGTTGACTTGTATGTTTACTCGCGAAACAAATTATACATCAGTGTCAAAATGATTGCAAGACATCGGATTTTTGTTCATATTCACAAATTAAAAGCTTCACCTGTCCCTGTAAGAATTTATTCTGTCAGGAACGCCTCGCAAATATTAACAAAGTCAACTTATTAGAAAACTTCTATTTGCAACAAGCCACCATTTCACCATGGTATTTGTTACGTGTATGTTTCTGAATTTCAAGCACTCACTGTAAGTAATATTTCTTGCAGGACCTTGAGTAAACAAGACCAAATGAAAACGATAGCATATTTTCAATACAGGGATAGTTCAATCACAGTACTAAATCTTTCAGTAATCTGACCCTTCTAACATCACTTGTTACTTTCAATGTTTTCGAAAAAAGACCAAAAAACAACATAACAAATTTCATGCCTTTTGCAAGTCATACGATTCCCATTCCCGGTGGAGACATTACACGCTGCATTTAACTAGGTCTGTTTATTTTCATTGTCCTTACTTTCCTTATTTGGTATTAGTCTTCATGCTTAAATTCAATTGTACTTTAGGTAACCGTTACTTCTGAAGATGTATGTTGGAGCATACGAAACGTCAAGTTCATAAAAAGTTTTACAACATGCGTTATCTCGTTATGCTTATACCCGCAGTTTGATTGTTATTTTTACTCAAGTTGAAATGGCCGAAGAATAAGAGTGTCTATGAGTTAAGTTGACTTGTATGTTTACTCGCGAAACAAAGGATACATCAGTGTGAAAATGATTGCAAGACATCGGATTTTTGTTCATATTCACAAATTAAAAGCTTCACCTGTCCCTGTAAGAATTTATTCTGTCAGGAACGCCTCGCAAATATTAACAAAGTCAACTTATTAGAAAACTTCTATTTGCAACAAGCCACCATTTCACCATGGTATTTGTTACGTGTATGTTTCTGAATTTCAAGCACTCACTGTAAGTAATATTTCTTGCAGGACCTTGAGTAAACAAGACCAAATGAAAACGATAGCATATTTTCAATACAGGGATAGTTCAATCACAGTACTAAATCTTTCAGTAATCTGACCCTTCTAACATCACTTGTTACTTTCACTGTTTTCGAAAAACGACCAAAAAACAACATAACAAATTTCATGCCTTTTGCAAGTCATACGATTCCCATTCCCGGTGGAGACATTACACGCTGCATTTAACTAGGTCTGTTTATTTTCATTGTCCTTACTTTCCTTATTTGGTATTAGTCTTCATGCTTAAATTCAATTGTACTTTAGGTAACGGTTACTTCTGAAGATGTATGTTGGAGCATACGAAACGTCAAGTTCATAAAAAGTTTTACAACATGCATTATCTCGTTATGCTTATACCCGCAGTTTGATTGTTATTTTTACTCAAGTTGAAATGGCCGAAGAATAAGAGTGTCTATGAGTTAAGTTGACTTGTATGTTTACTCGCGAAACAAAGGATACATCAGTGTCAAAATGATTGCAAGACATCGGATTTTTGTTCATACTCACAAATTAAAAGCTTCACCTGTCCCTGTAAGAATTTATTCTGTCAGGAACGCTTCGCAAATATTAACAAAGTCAACTTATTAGAAAACTTCTATTTGCAACAAGCCACCATTTCACCATGGTATTTGTTACGTGTATGTTTCTGAATTTCAAGCACTCACTGTAAGTAATATTTCTTGCAGGACCTTGAGTAAACAAGACCAAATGAAAACGATAGCATATTTTCAATACAGGGATAGTTCAATCACAGTACTAAATCTTTCAGTAATCTGACCCTTCTAACATCACTTGTTACTTTCACTGTTTTCGAAAAACGACCAAAAAACAACATAACAAATTTCATGCCTTTTGCAAGTCATACGATTCCCATTCCCGGTGGAGACATTACACGCTGCATTTAACTAGGTCTGTTTATTTTCATTGTCCTTACTTTCCTTATTTGGTATTAGTCTTCATGCTTAAATTCAATTGTACTTTAGGTAACCGTTACTTCTGAAGATGTATGTTGGAGCATACGAAACGTCAAGTTCATAAAAAGTTTTACAACATGCGTTATCTTGTTATGCTTATACCCGCAGTTTGATTGTTATTTTTACTCAAGTTGAAATGGCCGAAGAATAAGAGTGTCTATGAGTTAAGTTGACTTGTATGTTTACTCGCGAAACAAAGGATACATCAGTGTCAAAATGATTGCAAGACATCGGATTTTTGTTCATACTCACAAATTAAAAGCTTCACCTGTCCCAGTAAGAATTTATTCTGTCAGGAACGCCTCGCAAATATTAACAAAGTCAACTTATTAGAAAACTTCTATTTGCAACAAGCCACCATTTCACCATGGTATTTGTTACGTGTATGTTTCTGAATTTCAAGCACTCACTGTAAGTAATATTTCTTGCAGGACCTTGAGTAAACAAGACCAAATGAAAACGATAGCATATTTTCAATACAGGGATAGTTCAATCACAGTACTAAATCTTTCAGTAATCTGACCCTTCTAACATCACTTGTTACTTTCAATGTTTTCGAAAAAAAAACAAAAAACAACATAACAAATTTCATGCCTTTTGCAAGTCATACGATTCCCATTCCCGGTGGAGACATTACACGCTGCATTTAACTAGGTCTGTTTATTTTCATTGTCCTTACTGTCCTTATTTGGTATTAGTCTTCATGCTTAAATTCAATTGTACTTTAGGTAACCGTTACTTCTGAAGATGTATGTTGGAGCATACGAAACGTCAAGTTCATAAAAAGTTTTACAACATGCGTTACCTCATTATGCTTATACCCGCAGTTTGATTGTTATTTTTACTCAAGTTGAAATGGCCGAAGAATAAGAGTGTCTATGAGTTAAGTTGACTTGTATGTTTACTCGCGAAACAAAGGATACATCAGTGTCAAAATGATTGCAAGACATCGGATTTTTGTTCATACTCACAAATTAAAAGCTTCACCTGTCCCAGTAAGAATTTATTCTGTCAGGAACGCCTCGCAAATATTAACAAAGTCAACTTATTAGAAAACTTCTACTTGCAACAAGCCACCATTTCACCATGGTATTTGTTACGTGTACGTTTCTGAATTTCAAGCACTCACTGTAAGTAATATTTCTTGCAGGACCTTGAGTAAACAAGACCAAATGAAAACGATAGCATATTTTCAATACAGGGATAGTTCAATCACAGTACTAAATCTTTCAGTAATCTGACCCTTCTAACATCACTTGTTACTTTCACTGTTTTCGAAAAAAGACCAAAAAACAACATCACATATTTCATGCCTTTTGCAAGTCAAATGATTCCCATTCCCGTTGGAGACATTACACGCTGCATTTAACTAGGTCTGTTTATTTTCATTGTCCTTACTTTCCTTATTTGGTATTAGTCTTCATGCTTAAATTCAATTGTACTTTAGGTAACCGTTACTTCTGAAGATGTATGTTTTAGCATACGAAACGTCAAGTTCATAAAAAGTTTTACAACATGCGTTATCTCATTATGCTTATACCCGCAGTTTGATTGTTATTTTTACTCAAGTTGAAATGGCCGAAGAATAAGAGTGTCTATGAGTTAAGATGACTTGTATGTTTACTCGCGAAACAAAGGATACATCAGTGTCAAAATGATTGCAAGACATCGGATTTTTGTTCATACTCACAAATTAAAAGCTTCACCTGTCCCAGTAAGAATTTATTCTGTCAGGAACGCCTCGCAAATATTAACAAAGTCAACTTATTAGAAAACTTCTATTTGCAACAAGCCAACATTTCACCATGGTATTTGTTAGGTGTATGTTTCTGAATTTCAAGCACTCACTGTAAGTAATATTTCTTGCAGGACCTTGAGTAAACAAGACCAAATGAAAACGATAGCATATTTTCAATACAGGGATAGTTCAATCACAGTACTAAATCTTTCAGTAATCTGACCCTTCTAACATCACTTGTTACTTTCAATGTTTTCGAAAAAAGACCAAAAAACAACATAACAAATTTCATGCCTTTTGCAAGTCATACGATTCCCATTCCCGGTGGAGACATTACACGCTGCATTTAACTAGGTCTGTTTATTTTCATTGTCCTTACTGTCCTTATTTGGTATTAGTCTTCATGCTTAAATTCAATTGTACTTTAGGTAACCGTTTACTTCTGAAGATGTATGTTGGAGCATACGAAACGTCAAGTTCATAAAAAGTTTTACAACATGCGTTACCTCATTATGCTTATACCCGCAGTTTGATTGTTATTTTTACTCAAGTTGAAATGGCCGAAGAATAAGAGTGTCTATGAGTTAAGTTGACTTGTATGTTTACTCGCGAAACAAAGGATACATCAGTGTCAAAATGATTGCAAGACATCGGATTTTTGTTCACATTCACAAATTAAAAGCTTCACCTGTCCCTGTAAGAATTTATTCTGTCAGGAACGCCTCGCAAATATTAACAAAGTCAACTTATTAGAAAACTTCTATTTGCAACAAGCCACCATTTCACCATGGTATTTGTTACGTGTATGTTTCTGAATTTCAAGCACTCACTGTAAGTAATATTTCTTGCAGGACCTTGAGTAAACAAGACCAAATGAAAACGATAGCATATTTTCAATACAGGGATAGTTCAATCACAGTACTAAATCTTTCAGTAATCTGACCCTTCTAACATCACTTGTTACTTTCACTGTTTTCGAAAAAAGACCAAAAAACAACATAACAAATTTCATGCCTTTTGCAAGTCATACGATTCCCATTCCCGGTGGAGACCTTACACGCTCCATTTAACTAGGTCTGTTTATTTTCATTGTCCTTACTTTCCTTATTTGGTATTAGTCTTTATGCCTAAATTCAATTGTTTTTTACGTAACCGTTACTTCTGAAGATTTATGTTGGGGCACACGAAACGTCAAGTTCATAAAAAGTTTTACAACGTGCATAGTACTGTGAAGATTCATCTATCCGGGAATATGATAGCACGCGAAGCATAAACTTGAATACTCTGGATATTTTGTGGACTTACTTTTGATCAGCTTTCGAGCTCTCCTGAGCTCCACATGACTGGTGTTGTTGGTGACGTCATTCTCGGAAGTAGGCGGGAAATTCGAAGGTTTCCGAACGGCCTCATCCTATGAGTTAAGTTGACTTGTATGTTTACTCGCGAAACAAATTATACATCAGTGTCAAAATGATTGCAAGACATCGGATTTTTGTTCATATTCACAAATTAAAAGCTTCACCTGTCCCTGTAAGAATTTATTCTGTCAGGAACGCCTCGCAAATATTAACAAAGTCAACTTATTAGAAAACTTCTATTTGCAACAAGCCACCATTTCACCATGGTATTTGTTAGGTGTATGTTTCTTAATTTCAAGAACTCACTGTAAGTAATATTTCTTGCAGGACCTTGAGTAAACAAGACCAAATGAAAACGATAGCATATTTTCAATACAGGGATAGTTCAATCACAGTACTAAATCTTTCAGTAATCTGACCCTTCTAACATCACTTGTTACTTTCAATGTTTTCGAAAAAAAAACAAAAAACAACATAACAAATTTCATGCCTTTTGCAAGTCATACGATTCCCATTCCCGGTGGAGACATTACACGCTGCATTTAACTAGGTCTGTTTATTTTCATTGTCCTTACTGTCCTTATTTGGTATTAGTCTTCATGCTTAAATTCAATTGTACTTTAGGTAACCGTTACTTCTGAAGATGTATGTTGGAGCATACGAAACGTCAAGTTCATAAAAAGTTTTACAACATGCGTTACCTCATTATGCTTATACCCGCAGTTTGATTGTTATTTTTACTCCAGTTGAAATGGCCGAAGAATAAGAGTGTCTATGAGTTAAGTTGACTTGTATGTTTACTCGCGAAACAAAGGATACATCAGTGTCAAAATGATTGCAAGACATCGGATTTTTGTTCATATTCACAAATTAAAAGCTTCACCTGTCCCTGTAAGAATTTATTCTGTCAGGAACGCCTCGCAAATATTAACAAAGTCAACTTATTAGAAAACTTCTATTTGCAACAAGCCACCATTTCACCATGGTATTTGTTACGTGTATGTTTCTGAATTTCAAGCACTCACTGTAAGTAATATTTCTTGCAGGACCTTGAGTAAACAAGACCAAATGAAAACGATAGCATATTTTCAATACAGGGATAGTTCAATCACAGTACTAAATCTTTCAGTAATCTGACCCTTCTAACATCACTTGTTACTTTCAATGTTTTCGAAAAAAGACCAAAAAACAACATAACAAATTTCATGCCTTTTGCAAGTCATACGATTCCCATTCCCGGTGGAGACATTACACGCTGCATTTAACTAGGTCTGTTTATTTTCATTGTCCTTACTGTCCTTATTTGGTATTAGTCTTCATGCTTAAATTCAATTGTACTTTAGGTAACCGTTACTTCTGAAGATGTATGTTGGAGCATACGAAACGTCAAGTTCATAAAAAGTTTTACAACATGCGTTACCTCATTATGCTTATACCCGCAGTTTGATTGTTATTTTTACTCAAGTTGAAATGGCCGAAGAATAAGAGTGTCTATGAGTTAAGTTGACTTGTATGTTTACTCGCGAAACAAAGGATACATCAGTGTCAAAATGATTGCAAGACATCGGATTTTTGTTCATATTCACAAATTAAAAGCTTCACCTGTCCCTGTAAGAATTTATTCTGTCAGGAACGCCTCGCAAATATTAACAAAGTCAACTTATTAGAAAACTTCTATTTGCAACAAGCCACCATTTCACCATGGTATTTGTTACGTGTATGTTTCTGAATTTCAAGCACTCACTGTAAGTAATATTTCTTGCAGGACCTTGAGTAAACAAGACCAAATGAAAACGATAGCATATTTTCAATACAGGGATAGTTCAATCACAGTACTAAATCTTTCAGTAATCTGACCCTTCTAACATCACTTGTTACTTTTACTGTTTTCGAAAAAAGACCAAAAAACAACATAACAAATTTCATGCCTTTTGCAAGTCATACGATTCCCATTCCCGGTGGAGACCTTACACGCTCCATTTAACTAGGTCTGTTTATTTTCATTGTCCTTACTTTCCTTATTTGGTATTAGTCTTTATGCCTAAATTCAATTGTTTTTTACGTAACCGTTACTTCTGAAGATTTATGTTGGGGCACACGAAACGTCAAGTTCATAAAAAGTTTTACAACATGCATAGTACTGTGAAGATTCATCTATCCGGGAATATGATAGCAGGCGAAGCATAAACTTGAATACTCTGGATATTTTGTGGACTTACTTTTGATAAGCTTTCGAGCTCTCCTGAGCTCCACATGACTGGTGTTGTTGGTGACGTCATTCTCGGAAGTAGGCGGGAAATTCGAAGGTTTCCGAACGGCCTCATCCTTCTCTTCCTGGGGAGGTTGGTCCAGATGGGGGACAAGTTGTAGCGGACTTCATCCTTGTTGAGTGAAGTGCATAGAGTCGGAATGTGGATCGCTTTCTCCACACCTCTTTCAAACCACCTAGGTTCAACCTCCAAAATCTCGGCGTTAGCAATATCAATGGAATGTCCCGGTTCAGTAGTGTGTATGTGCCTGGAGACCTCGGAAATAGAGGTGTTGGGGGATCTGTGCTCCATGAATCTGGCCTTAAACGACCGTTCTGTCTCTCCTACGTAAGATGCCGGACACTCCTCACATGGAATGTGGTAAACTGGACCTGTGACTTGGAGTTTGTACTTGGAGTTTGTCCAGTTTGTCCTTAAGCCTGACCAGTAGTTGCCGTAAGGTATTAGATGGTTTGAAGTAGGCTGGGATGTTGTAGCCTTTCAGGATTCTTCCCAGTTCTTCAGAGAACCCATGGATATACGGCCGGGTATTTCTTCTTGCTGGTGCCGGATGATGGTAGTGTGGTGGCTTGACTTGAAGGCTGTTGTTCCTCATCGGGCTGTTTAGGGTCTTTCAGAGCCAACTAGGGTAACCATTGTAGCTCAGAGCAGTCCTAACATGATCAATCTCCCCCTCTCTGTCCTTGGAGTCACTGAAGATGGATTCCAGGCGATGCGCCAGGGTCCTAACAACTCCCCTCTTATGTTCCAAGGGGTGGTTACTCTCAAAGTTGAGGTACTGGTCTGTGTGCGTGGCCTTTCTGTAGACTCTCATCTTTATGGTACAATCCCCATTGATCACGGACCACATGTCCAGGAAATCCAAGGGGTCTCTCTGTGTTGTTGTGTTCTGAGTGGGTCTCAACTTCTCCCTCGGTGGTCCACTTGATGTCATCATCTATGCTGTTGAGATGGTCTGTGAACTCTTGGGCATAGGCCTTCTTTAGTTTCGTATGGGTGTCGTCAATGTACCGCCGCCACCAGGTAGGGGGTGCGCGGCCGTCGTTATGGCCTTCTGTTCAAAGTCCTCCATGTACAGATTACACACAATGGGGGAAACTGGGGACCACATTGTAGCTCCATGGATCTGTTGGTAGAACTGACATTGGTACAGGAAGTATGTACACTTCAAATACACACCGAGTAGAGTCACAACATCCTTGGGGGCCATAGGGGTCCTATCCTTCAAGGTGTCGTCCTCCTCGAGCTTCTTGTGGATCAGTACAGGGGCTTTGTCAACGAGAACGCTGGTAAAAAGGACTGAGACATCATAAGACCTGACACGTCGCCCCAGACCAACAACTCAGGTCTCATGATGTCTCAGTCCTTTTCACCAGCGTTCCCGTTGACAAAGCCCGTGTACTGATCCACAAGGAGCTCGAGGAGGACGACACCTTGAAGGATAGGACCCCAATGGCCCTCAAGGATGTTGTGACTCTACTCGGTTTGTGTTTGAACTGTACATACTTCCTGTACCAAGGTCAATTCTACCAACAGATCCATGGAGCTGCAATGGGTTCCCCCCATTGTGTGTAATCTGTACATGGAGGACTCTGAACAGAAGGCCATAACGACGGCCGCGCACACCCTACCTGGTGGTGGCGGTACATTGACGACACCCATACAAAACTAAAGAAGGCCCACGCCCAAGAGTTCACAGACCATCTTAACAGCATAGACGATGACATCAAGTGGACCCCCGAGGGAGAAGTTGAGACCCACTCCGAAGACAACAACACAGAGAGAGCCCTTGTGTTCCTGGACACGTGGTCCGTGATCAATGAGGATGGTACTATAAAGATGAGAGTGTACAGAGAAGCCACGCACACAGACCAGTACCTCAACTTTGAGAGTAACCACCCCTTGGAACATAAGACTCCCCTCTTATGTTCCAAGAGGTGGTTACTCTCAAAGTTGAGGTACTGGTCTGCGTGCGTGGCCTTTCTGTAGACTCTCATCTTTATGGTACAATCCCCATTGATCACGGACCACATGTCCAGGAAACCCAAGGGCTCTCTCTGTGTTGTTGTGTTCTGAGTGGGTCTCAACTTCTCCCTCGGTGGTCCACTTGATGTCATCATCTATGCTGTTGAGATGGTCTGTGAACTCTTGGGCATAGGCCTTCTTTAGTTTCGTATGGGTGTCGTCAATGTACCGCCGCCACCAGGTAGGGGGTACGCGGCCGTCGTTATGGCCTTCTGTTCAAAGTCCTCCATGTACAGATTACACACAATGGGGGAAACTGGGGACCACATTGTAGCTCCATGGATCTGTTGGTAGAACTGACCTTGGTACAGGAAGTATGTACACTTCAAACACAAACCGAGTAGAGTCACAACATCCTTGGGGGCCATAGGGGTCCTATCCTTCAAGGTGTCGTCCTCCTCGAGCTTCTTGTGGATCAGTACAGGGGCTTTGTCAACGAGAACGCTGGTAAAAAGGACTGAGACATCATAAGACCTGACACGTCGCCCCAGACGAAGAACTCAGGTCTCATGATGTCTCAGTCCTTTTCACCAGCGTTCCCGTTGACAAAGCCCGTGTACTGATCCACAAGAAGCTCGAGGAGGACGACACCTTGAAGGATAGGACCCCAATGGCCCTCAAGGATGTTGTGACTCTACTCGGTTTGTGTTTGAACTGTACATACTTCCTGTACCAAGGTCAATTCTACCAACAGATCCATGGAGCTGCAATGGGTTCCCCCCATTGTGTGTAATCTGTACATGGAGGACTCTGAACAGAAGGCCATAACGACGGCCGCCCACTCCCTACCTGGTGGTGGCGGTACATTGACGACACCCATACGAAACTAAAGAAGGCCCAAGCCTAAGAGTTCACAGACCATCTCAACAGCATAGACGATGACATCAAGTGGACCACCGAGGGAGAAGTTGAGACCCACTCCGAAGACAACAACACAGAGAGAGCCCTTGTGTTCCTGGACACGTGGTCCGTGATCAATGAGGATGGTACTATAAAGATGAGAGTCCACAGAGAGGCCACGCACACAGACCAGTACCTCAACTTTGAGAGTAACCACCCCTTGGAACATAAGAGGGGAGTCTTATGTTCCAAGGGGTGGTTACTCTCAAAGTTGAGGTACTGGTCTGCGTGCGTGGCTTTTCTGTAGACTCTCATCTTTATGGTACAATCCCCATTGATCACGGACCACATGTCCAGGAAACCCAAGGGCTCTCTCTGTGTTGTTGTGTTCTGAGTGGGTCTCAACTTCTCCCTCGGTGGTCCACTTGATGTCATCATCTATGCTGTTGAGATGGTCTGTGAACTCTTGGGCATAGGCCTTCTTTAGTTTCGTATGGGTGTCGTCAATGTACCGCCGCCACCAGGTAGAGGGTGCGCGGCCGTCGTTATGGCCTTCTGTTCAAAGTCCTCCATGTACAGATTACACACAATGGGGGAAACTGGGGACCACATTGTAGCTCCATGGATCTGTTGGTAGAACTGACATTGGTACAGGAAGTATGTACACTTCAAACACAAACCGAGTAGAGTCACAAAATCCTGGGGGCCATAGGGGTCCTATCCTTCAAGGTGTCGTCCTCCTCGAGCTTCTTGCGGATCAGTATTGGGGGTTTGTCAATGAGAAAGCTGGTAAAAAGGACTGAGACATCATAAGACCTGACACGTCGCCCCAGACGAAGAACTCAGGTCTCATGATGTCTCAGTCCTTTTCACCAGCGTTCCCGTTGACAAAGCCCGTGTACTGATCCACAAGAAGCTCCAAGAGGACGACACCTTGAAGGATAGGACCCCAATGGCCCCCAAGGATGTTGTGACTCTACTCGGTTTGTGTTTGAACTGTACATACTTCCTGTACCAAGGTCAATTCTACCAACAGATCCATGGAGCTGCAATGGGTTCCCCCCATTGTGTGTAATCTGTACATGGAGGACTTTGAACAGAAGGCCATAACGACGGCCGACCACCCCCTACCTGGTGGTGGCGGTACATTGACGACACCCATACAAAACTAAAGAAGGCCCACGCCCAAGAGTTCACAGACCATCTTAACAGCATAGACGATGACATCAAGTGGACCCCCGAGGGAGAAGTTGAGACCCACTCCGAAGACAACAACACAGAGAGAGCCCTTGTGTTCCTGGAAACGTGGTCCGTGATCAATGAGCATGGTACTATAAAGATGAGAGTCTACAGAGAGGCCACGCACACAGAGACCAGTACCTCAACTTTGAGAGTAACCACCCCTTGGAACATAAGACTCCCCTCATGTTCCAAGGGGTGGTTACTCTCAAAGTTGAGGTACTGGTCTGCGTGCGTGGCTTTTCTGTAGACTCTCATCTTTATGGTACAATCCCCATTGATCACGGACCACATGTCCAGGAAACCCAAGGGCTCTCTCTGTGTTGTTGTGTTCTGAGTGGGTCTCAACTTCTCCCTCGGTGGTCCACTTGATGTCATCATCTATGCTGTTGAGATGGTCTGTGAACTCTTGGGCATAGGCCTTCTTTAGTTTCGTATGGGTGTCGTCAATGTACCGCCGCCACCAGGTAGGGGGTGCGCGGCCGTCGTTATGGCCTTCTGTTCAAAGTCCTCCATGTACAGATTACACACAATGGGGGAAACTGGGGACCACATTGTAGCTCCATGGATCTGTTGGTAGAACTGACCTTGGTACAGGAAGTATGTACACTTCAAACACAAACCGAGTAGAGTCACAACATCCTTGGGGGCCATAGGGGTCCTATCCTTCAAGGTGTCGTCCTCCTCGAGCTTCTTGTGGATCAGTACAGGGGCTTTGTCAACGAGAACGCTGGTAAAAAGGACTGAGACATCATAAGACCTGACACGTCGCCCCAGACGAAGAACTCAGGTCTCATGATGTCTCAGTCCTTTTCACCAGCGTTCCCGTTCACAAAGCCCGTGTACTGATCCACAAGAAGCTCGAGGAGGACGACACCTTGAAGGATAGGACCCCAATGGCCCCCAAGGATGTTGTGACTATACTCGGTTTGTGTTTGAACTGTACATACTTCCTGTACCAAGGTCAATTCTACCAACAGATGCATGGAGCTGCAATGGGTTCCCCCCATTGTGTGTAATCTGTACATGGAGGACTTTGAAAAGAAGGCCATAACGACGGCCGCCCACCCCCTACCTGGTGGTGGCGGTACATTGACGACACCCATACGAAACTAAAGAAGGCCCAAGCCTAAGAGTTCACAGACCATCTCAACAGCATAGACGATGACATCAAGTGGACCCCCGAGGAAGAAGTTGAGACCCACTCCGAAGACAACAACACAGAGAGAGCCCTTGTGTTCCTGGACACGTGGTCCGTGATCAATGAGGATAGTACCATAAAGATGAGAGTCTACAGAAAGGCCACGCACACAGACCAGTACCTCAACTTTGAGAGTAACCACCCCTTGGAACATAAGAGGGGAGTCTTATGTTCCAAGGGGTGGTTACTCTCAAAGTTGAGGTACTGGTCTGTGTGCGTGGCCTCTCTGTAGACTCTCATCTTTATAGTACCATCCTAATTGATCACGGACCACATGTCCAGGAAACCCAAGGGCTCTCTCTGTGTTGTTGTGTTCTGAGTGGGTCTCAACTTCTCCCTCGGTGGTCCACTTGATGTCATCATCTATGCTGTTGAGATGGTCTGTGAACTCTTGGGCATAGGCCTTCTTTAGTTTCGTATGGGTGTCGTCAATGTACCGCCGCCACCAGGTAGGGGGTGCGCGGCCGTCGTTATGGCCTTCTGTTCAAAGTCCTCCATGTACAGATTACAAACAATGGGGGAAACTGGGGACCCCATTGTAGCTCCATGGATCTGTTGGTAGAACTGACCTTGATACAGGAAGTATGTACAGTTCAAACACAAACCGAGTAGAGTCACAACATCCTTGGGGGCCATAGGGGTCCTATCCTTCAAGGTGTCGTCCTCCTCGAGCTTCTTGTGGATCAGTACAGGGGCATTGTCAACGGGAACGCTGGTGAAAAGGACTGAGACATCATAAGACCTGACACGTCACCCCAGACGAAGAACTCAGGTCTCATGATGCCTCAGTCCTTTTCACCAGCGTTCCCGTTGACAAAGCCCCTGTACTGATCCACAAGAAGCTCGAGGAGGACGACACCTTGAAGGATAGGACCCCTATGGCCCCCAAGGATGTTGTGACTCTACTCGGTTTGTGTTTGAACTGTACATACTTCCTGTACCAAGGTCAATTCTACCAACAGATCCATGGAGCTGCAATGGGTTGCCCCCATTGTGTGTAATCTGTACATGGAGGACTTTGAACAGAAGGCCATAACGACGGCCGCGCACCCCCTACCTGGTGGTGGCGGTACATTGACGACACCCATACGAAACTAAAGAAGGCCTACGCCCAAGAGTTCACAGACCATCTCAACAGCATAGATGATGACATCAAGTGGACCACCGAGGGAGAAGTTGAGACCCACTCCGAAGACAACAACACAGAGAGAGCCCTTGTGTTCCTGGACACGTGGTCCGTGATCAATGAGGATGGTACTATAAAGACGAGAGTCTACAGAAAGGCCACGCACACAGACCAGTACCTCAACTTTGAGAGTAACCACCCCTTGGAACATAAGAGGGGAGTGGTTAGGACCCTGGCGCATCGCACGAAATCCATCTTCAGTGACTCCAAGGACAGAGAGGGGGAGATTGATCATGTTAGGACTGCTCTGAGCTACAATGGTTACCCTAGTTGGCTTCTGAAAGACCCTAAACAGCCCGCTGAGGAACAACAGCCTTTAAGTCAAGCTGCGACACTATCATCATCTGGCACCAGCAAGAAGAAATACCCGGTCTTCATGCCGTATATCCGTGGGTTCTCTGAAGAACAGAGAAGAATCCTGAAAGGCTAGAACATCCCAGCCCACTTCAAACCATCTAATACCTTACGGCAACTACTGGTCAGGCTTAAGGAGAAACTGGACAAACTCCAAGTCACGGGTCCAGTTTACCACATTCCATGTGAGGATTGTCCGCCATCTTATGTAGGAGAGACAGAACGGTCGTTCAAGGCCCGATTCATGGAGCACAGATGCCCAGCTCCTCTACTTCTGAGGTGTCCAGGCACGTACACACTACTGAAACGGGACATTACATGGATATTGCTAACGCAGAGATTTTGGAGGTTGAACCGAGGTGGTTTGAAAGAGGTGTGAAAGAAGCCATCCACATTCGGACTCTATGCCCTTCACTCAACAAGGACCGAGGCCGCTACAACTTGTCCCCCATCTGGACCAGCCTCCTAAGGAACAGAGGGAGGGGGGCCGCTCGGAAACCTTCGAATTTCCTGCTTACTTCCGAGGATGACGTCACCAACAACACTATTCATGTGAAAAGTAAGTCCACAAAATATCCGGAGTATTCAAGTTTCCTCGGAGCAAACTGCCAATCAAAACACCAACATTGCGTCAAAAAAATTGCAAAGTGGTGTGCAAATGAACCAAGGGCTTCACTGTAACAGTGAAAAATATTAATTTTTCATCTGCAAAAAAGATTATAATTAATTTCTTTTCACCATCTCTGGAGAGATCACTTGGGAAAAACGCAAGGATCAAAATATTACATTTGCATTATTAATGCATGGGTTCCCACATTCCTTGCTAAATTTGCATAGCACAAAAGAGAAAAATCACGTGAGAGGTAACGCAACAATCTGGGGCCTGTTGCTCGAAGCCTGGTTAGTGCTAACCGTTGGTTAAAGAGGTATCAAATCCTATAGGTTTCCATGGTATTTAACACTGGTTAGTGCTAACCATGCTTCGAGCAACCCGGGCCAGTTCAACTCATACTGTTATCATGGCGGAATGCGATCAAGATGTGCTCGAAAATGAAGACGTAATGGCCAATGTAGAAAGGTTTATACGATATGGATGCGGGTGCTCTCGTGGTGTGGAAGGTGGGGCTAAACAATAGAATACAGGGCCACTTGTGGTTACATGTTAGATAG
>NC_090884.1:25429542-25432042 GCF_036669925.1 Montipora capricornis
TCAGGCTTCCTCTTTGATATGCTGTGCACACTAATATTTCTTTCTTTACTTAGACAATGTATGAACCAGTTAAGTCCTTTAATATTCTGGTCGGAGTATTGCAGACTGCTCTAAATGTAAAGTAATTTATTATTGCTTTTAAAATTGCCAAAAATAATGAAAGTGCTGATTAATAGTGTATTAAGGGTGCAGAAATGAAGATGCATGTTGGGGAGCTCAGGGTATTGTTCCACTATACGTTTGTTGTAGGAGGAAAATTTGTTATTATGGTCTCACACATGTATGTCCCAGGTTTCTCAAAGGCCATTCTGATCCTCCTTTCTCCTCGACTTCAGAGATCTCCAGTTAAAGAAGGCATTGTCCAACCTATGCTTTCAAAATGCGCAAGTTACCTATTGGGCTGCTGCCTCTATTGATTCATCTGTAATCTCCTTGTTGTTTGTTCTCAGTTCTGTCTTCTATAGTGGAAGTACTGTATCCAACAATAATATTGGTCTCAGGCATGAAAGCTAAGCTCTATCTTTGGTTGTGGCTGAAAAAGTGCAAAGACTGTGTAGTAAAGAGCTCACAGTCTTGTTTGCGTTAGTGATGTTATTCTTTACATATTCATGCCGGCGTAATCATGCAAAAGATAGATGCCAATATACATGTTAATATCGTCAGCTTCCTAGACCTGGTCATGAAGTTTTTAATCAACGAGAACCAACTCAAAGTGGGTGGTAGTGATCTGAATGAAATAAAATAATATGAACCCTTGATAGTAACCCCTGCATGTAATTGTCCATTCTCACTTAGTTGAAGACGAGTTTTCTTTGTGACTGATGTAAACAGCCATCAATCAATAATTTCTTACAATGAAATGTCCTACTCATGTAATTATTAACTGGCCCTACAGTACCACTGGTCAGTTAATTTTTAAATGATAATACCCAGGGACTACAAACTATATGCTCTATTAGCGGGTCAGTCTCCATTTGAATATTTAGGGTCAATTGATTTTGTGCTTTGAATAATAAATATCATTATCGTAAGTGAGCTGGCTTAGTTCTGTGATAACTAATGTAAAGTCAACTCACTTTTTTTATACTTGACTCAAGTGCATTATTTTTTTTTACCTTTTGTTATTAAATTTCTGCAGAATCAACGCAAGTTATACCCAGTGTGATAATTGACAGTTTTAAAGAAATTCAGGTAATTTGTAAATATCAAGACATGAGCATGATTGCAAGATTTACTTAGTGTTAATTTATTGAACATGCATTTACATGTATATGCCATAACAGTAACTTCTTGTATATTGTACAGCCGGTATTTCTCAGCTTTTGGCCTTCTTTAGGGGCAATATTTAGAAAATTGTAGAAGTTTAAAGGTGTATTTCAGTCCATACTGCACACTCTCTGTTTTGGTTTCATGCAAGAATTATAATCTGCAACTACCTACATGTATGTGACATAACTTTAAAATGTGCATTGCATTAATGGTGGTTAGGGTTTATTCCTGAAGCTCGTTGTTACTGATAAGAATAGTTTATTACTCCTATTGCACAGTTTCCATAAGAATGTTCAATTGTGCACTACATTAAATTGTCTATAACTAATAAAAATAAATTTACATAGATAAGAACAATAGAGTAAAATGCAATAAACATTTTAAAAAGCGTACATGTAATTATCTGTACAAACTAAAATTGAAATATATTTACAGTAGCTAGAAAAAGCCAACTTAAAAAAGTTGCGTGCTCTTCAAAAGCCTTTTAAAACCCTCAACAGTACTACAGCTGTACTACCAGCCATTCGTATGTTGGATGGTACTGTAACTCATTCCATAGTTTAGGCACATGAAGCTGGGAAAGCAAGATCCAATCCTTTATTATGAATCTTCCCACATTGTTTGGATGAATTAGTTGATTAGTTTACAATCTTAAAGTCTGATCAAAAGTAGAGAATCATCATAGGAATTTGCAAATGATGTAACCTGATTGTTGTTGCAAAATCTAGAAATCAAAGGATTTAGGTGTTATTATATAATATTAGGGCAACCCTACAACCCGGAATCCGGAATCACAGGTCATTGTTTTACCAATACAGAGAGTAGAAATTATCTATAAACATTCATAAAAGCTAACCTTAGGCCTAATTAGGCCAAAACAAATGTTTTAAGGCCTAAGGTTAGCTTTTATGAACGTTTAGGATAGTTTTTACTCTCTGTATTGGTAAAACAATGACCTGTCATTCTGGATTCTGGATTCTGGATTCCCGGTTTTAGGTTGCCCATTATATTACTTTTAAATGGTTATTGAAAGTCAATTTTTAATTAAAAACATGCCATTAAGTAAAATGTAAATTAGATGCACAACTGAGGAGTAAGTCTGATGCTTGTTACTATCCTTCTCAATTAATGTTTCTTTGGCTGATGTTCACATTGCAGAAAAGTTTGTCAATTAATGAATTCCTCGATCCAACTTGAAGATAGTCATCACCATTATTGTTGGGAGTTACAA
>NC_090884.1:25437042-25439542 GCF_036669925.1 Montipora capricornis
TTTGGAAACCACGTTGAAGATCTGTCCCTACCTGATCTGGCATTTCAAGGGGAGGTACATTCGGTCCGGTATGTAGAAGAAAATGCTCTGGGTGCTACCAGTGAAGTACCGTGCGTCCTCAGCCTTTCTGAGAGAGAATTACGCAGCGAAAGCGAAAGTGACGATGAAGATGACGTTGTTGATGACTTTGCAGAAGACTACGAAACTACCAGACTGTTGATAAACATTTCAGATTTCTAATCTGTGTAGTCAGTGGCAGCTACATGCCGCTATACCTATATATTTTTGTATCACCATCCTTTTAAATTTTTTCCTAAAACTTTGAGAATTTTAAGCGAAGAAAGCTTCGAGTGATGCCGAGGAAGGAGAAGAAGAGAAAATTACAATGAAAATCACCGTAAAGCTGAGAGAAATAAAGCGAGAGACAAAACACTTATCTATAACGGTTAGTTTTCAGGTGTTTTCCTTCTTAATATATAAGCTTATGCCTCGCTGCCTCCCCTAAAAAACGAAGAAAGTCTGAAAACGTTTGCAATTCTGTATTGACAGAGAGTGACATATTTCAACAATCTCATTTGGAGGCTTTTTGTGTGAAATGGTGTCCAGTCGTGAGCGCCTTTGTTTGAGGCTGTGAAATTGCAGTCGAGTATGCGAATTTACTACGCTTTAGGTTGACGTTTAAATTAGTAAGATTTTTGCTGTTGTTGTGAACTGAAGAGAGAGGGAGTAAAGGTTGATAGTCAAACGGAAAATGTGGTGAAAGACATCACTGTGCATGTTATTTCAGTTTTATTTGATTAAAATTGTTGGTTATTGTTTGCAAGGCTTGTTTGTTTACTGCTGTCAGCTCAGAGGTGTTTCATCTCTTTGATCACTGTAAACTGTATACAGTAATGACCATTAATTTTGTACTTTATGCAGAAGAATAATTATTTCCATGTACACTATATTGCTTTCTGGGGTTAGAAACGGGAACTCCGCTTTTAGGCTTGGCTAAATCTGATCTAAATAAAGGTCAATTAGCAGGTCAGATATTATTTATTTATTTGTCGTGGTCGATGATACGCAGTCTGAATGGACTCCCGCGAGTTCAGGCGTTCCTCAAGGAACTGTGCTGTGTAAACAGGAAGACTTATAAGCATAAGGAATTTCCAAGGTAAACCTCATCCCAAACTTTTGTCATTATTAAACCAAAACATTGAATATTCTTAGTTGTCATATAATGAATCCTTGGAGGCGTAGATTCATTAGCGTTTGCAAGGCCGGGCATCGTCTTGCTGATACAAACCACTTTCTTCAAAGTTTTCATTCACAAAATCCCTCAAGCAAATGCCGCTTGAATAATTCGGTTTCGTTAAATTTGAAACTATGTAATACCAGAACAAAATCACACGAGTTGTTATTTGAAAATTTCCTGATAAAAACTTTCAATTAATTGAAATAGCTCAATGCCCCTTGAGATCTGGTCGAGTTTTGCTTCTGGTGGTACACATGGAAGACTCATGGACACACTTTGGGTTCCTTGCTGTTAGACCGTGCAATTGAAGCAGTGTCGACAAAAACCCCGCTCTAAATTCTTTCATTCCAAAACAACATCAATTCAAGTCTAAAATTTCCGTAAAAATACTTTCCTTTGTTAGTGCTTTCTAAAGGCGTTAGGCGGTAGGCGTTCAGGTCACAGCAAAATCGCCACAAACTAAATTAAGACATGAACTTAACTCTAAAAATTGATCGCTAAATACAAGAAAAACATACCCGTCGATTTTCATTTATACGTTTTAAGTTATTTGAGCGCAAACATTCAAGAAACAGTATCAAATAGGTTTCCATATTCATGATGTTACGTGGCTTTGTGATGTCCTAGCAGGGCGCCTACTTGCAGCAACAGTTCATTGAAATCCACTTTCTTTTGCAGCAAAAATCACAAAACGAAACATTAGAAGCGGTCATTTCGTTTAATGATGCGAAAAAAAAAAGTCTTTTTCTAATATCTTTCACAGTAACATAAAAAGTCTTAGCAAAAATCTCGAAAATGACCATAATCGCCTGCTTAGGCGTGTGTTGTGTCTCAGCTCTGTACTGGTTCTACTTCTACTGATTTTTATTGTATGTGAATAAAAAATTCCTCGAAGCACTTTTCCTTTTGATGATGATACTACAATCTATCAATCTACCATCATACTTCACTGTTGCCTGTCGTATCCCCAAGCAAGAAGACCAATTCGCTGTTACTATAGAGATTAAGTTGCACCTGAACCGCCCCATCTATTTCGGCTTCATGATTTTCGTACCGCATTTTTCTAAAAGCCTTACACAATTTTGACATGAGAGAACCCATCGGACTATTATGACCCGTACAGTGCGATGAACAAAAAGATAAGAACTGTGCTTATGAGAAACAAACGCAGATGAAGAGAATGAATAAGTTCGAAGCGAAAAAGAAGCGTTTTAAAGAGTTTTCGTTTAGATTCCTTTAATCCCTGTTGATAATTTTCCGTTC
>NC_090884.1:25447042-25452266 GCF_036669925.1 Montipora capricornis
TCCAAGAGCGTTTTCGAGAAGCTAAATATTTTGAGCAAGAGCCGATACAACGTAGATTTGATTTTAGTGGTGTACTATATTTCGGCTGGCCAAACCAGCCTTCTTCAGGTACAATGGGAGTTTACATTGTATTGGTTCTATTTGCATGTTTGTAGCAAATTGATGTTGACGAAATACTGGAAAATATGTGATAAAATATGCCAGTTACAACAAATTTGAATTCAAATACTAAAAGTAACGGAAAAATAACGGAAGGGACTGTACCAAATAAACTGAAATCTAATACGTTTCTTCAAGGATATTAAGACCGCTGTTTTCGTTTTCACGAGTCTACAATAGTTCTCATACCGAGTATTAAGTAAGAGAGTTTAATGGGTCTTTGGATATGAGAATAAATACACTAAGACACCGAATTGGCAAAGTTCCTAGTTTTTCAGGTACCTTCGAAAAAATTGACTTTTAGAGGGTCTTAGCAGTGGTACCGTTGCCATGGCAACAGTAAGGGGTTTGCGGTAAACCTTAGAAAATGGTCTGACAATAGTTTAATAACTGACAACTGTTCACTGAAGTGGAGGGGGCTAGTCGCGGTGAGGTAAACATCCACCACTGAGGTGAAGAATTGTTTTTTGAGATAATATGGCACAAAAAGGTGATTTAACTCACATATTTCTGGCAAAGATTACAATATTTTCGGGCGCGAATCCCCCCGAGTTGCTATCTACTGATTTAGTGTATACCAGGAGTGTTTGGCTTTAACTGTGAGAAACTAAGAAAATTCAGAGAAAAAACATCTCATCTGTTTGCTTCAGCTTTCTTAACCAATGCTGATGTCATAGCGAATGTTAGCTTTCAGTAACAAAAGGATCGTTTAAGACCAAACCATCTGCTTGTTTTTTGAAACGACATCAATCATCCTGTTACTCATGTTAAAATGTCGTAGCAGTGACCTTTTATTAACAGAGGATTTTTAAAATGCAGTTGAACACGTTCTCGAAATGATTTTTCTGTAAAATCATGCTGCAAATCATACTCGCGGAAGTTACGAAAAAATAGTGTGACTGGAATAGCTGATCTAAAGGATACAATTCAATGATTTCTTAAGGAAAAAAATTCTACACAATTAAGAAAATTCTTAATTTCAACTCAAGTTCAGTTCTTCACAATTCTAAACCATAACAAGACTGGCAGGACACTATCATTGGTAACTTTTATGATCATTGCACATTCAAAAAGGTGGCGTGACTAGAACTGCTCTCTGATCGTCCGGGTGAGCGTATTCTAGAGAAAGACTGTTAAGGATTACATTGACTGACGTTTCCACAACCTGAGTCAAGTCAAGTTATTTTTGTAACGCCAGTAGATGCTTCTTTGAGTTAATGATTTTTTTGAAAGTGGACAGGAGTGCAACCTGTTATAGATAATACTGATACATAAAAAAGTTGTTGTTGATGATGATGATATTAATAAATATTTCATTATTTATTGCTGTCAAATAACAATTAGAGTCAAGATCCTCGATAACAATGATTACATTTTCTCTTTTCAACCATATTAGGAGCCCTTGCAACAGACATTACCAGTGCGTTGTTCACAGTGCTATTACAGTGTTGTTTAGTAATACAGTGCTATTAAAAGTTCACATGTAAACCAGCTACCTAATTACAAGTTAACAAGTCAATGATTTTTGTGGTAGCGCACTTTATAAGTGCACTCACTACACACTATGTCGCCGGGTTGTAAGAGTCAGTGAGTTAGTGTAAGTCCGTGGGGGCAAATAGGCCCACAGCGCGTGCATAAATCACCAAAATAAACAGGTCTGTCGGAAGCGTGCTTGAATTTCAACAAATGAGCCCCAACATCCCACTTCCCCAAAATAACATCTGAAAGAAAAAAAAACTAACAACAACAAAAACCCGGTTTCTTGCCGTCATTTTGTCACAGATGTATCCTTTCTTTCTTGAGTTGGTAGTAACACGCAAGTTAACTTGATCACAGGCGGCCGCTGAAATCGATGTCAAGTTGTCTTCATGTCGCAAATTTTGTTGCTGATGGCTTTTTCCTTTTTTTTTTTTTTTATATTCTCGATCGACATGGAACAGCATGCTGTCATGGCGGTTGGACGCCTTTTACTGGGCTGTGCCATTTCTCTATTAATTTTGCGTCTCCTGATGTTATTTGGTCAGCCGAATGTCAACTTGAACCACGTAAGCGAAGTCTCGTCCTATCTTTGGAGATTTTGTAAGACAAATGATTCTGTAAGACCATGTTCGACATATTTTATTCGCCGCCTCCGAGACTTAGTTAAACCAATTGGATTCGTGGCCGGTTTACTTCTTCTTTGCGGAGGCATTGCGATTCAGCCTGGTCCAGGCAGTTCACCAGGGCACAAGAACATACCCTACTGCTCTACTCTCAAGTGTCTTTATATGAATTCGATAAGTTTGGCAAAAAGCAGAACGAGCTCCAAGCACTATCGATTGGAAACGACCTAGTGTTTTGTGTGGAATCGTGACTTAATCCAAACTACTTGAACTGTGAGCTCCTTCCCTCTAGCTCAGACTTAACCATCTATAGACGGGATAGGAAAAATAGAGGAAGAGGTGGAGTGTTTTTAGCCGTAAAAAATCGATTACCGAGCATCCGCCGCAGCGATCTAGAAACGGACGCTGAAATACTGGTTTGTGAGCTTCCACCAGATTCCAGGAGAAAAATTTTAGCAGTTGTCTTCTATAGACCACAAGACACGGACTTGGAATATCTTAAGCAATTCAAGAAAACTTTGTTACTGGCCTCAAAAGCCAAATTCGATCAGATACTAGTAATAGGGGATTTTAACCTCTCGGAAATCGACTGGCAAACTGGTACGGCAAAAGCTGGGGACTGTCTTCACAATTATTTTACCAAGATGGTGAAAGACAACTACTTGTGACAGTTAATCGACTTTCTGACCAGGGGCAAAAACATTTTAGATCTAATTCTCACTACTATTCCCACTAAAGTCCAACACATCCATGGATTTGACGATATAATTTGTACAGATTACAAATTAATTAGTTTCGAGTTGGATCTAAAAAGTCCCTAACAGATCGAAAACAAAACGCGTTGTGTATAACTTCAAGCGTGCTAATTGGTTAGGACTTAAAGAGACATTCCGAAATACCCCGTGGGACGCATGCATTGTTCCCGATGATGTTGACGCCTCACTTGACAATTGGTATGATCTCCTTGTTGCAGCTGCTAATGATCATATTCCTAAATGCAAAGCACGAAGCGTGAATGATCTGCCCGGATAGACAATGAACTAAGATTATCGTTAAAGAAAAAGACGACGCAAGAAAAAGCGCTCGTCATCGACTGAAGCCAAGTTATCGAGCTACGAAAACCTGTAAAGGAAATGCTTATGCGGAAAAAGAAGGAGCACGCAGAAAAACTTAAGGCATCCATCTCAGAAATCCCAAGCGCTTTTGGTCCTACATCAAGTCATCTACTTTCCGATAGACCCTCCCTAACTTTCTTAGGAACGGACATAAACTTGTAACTGACAGTCGGGACAGAGCTAACATCTTTAAAAGAGTTTTTTAGTTCTTTGTTTAATCCGGCGAGTACGGCCTCGCCACCACTCAGTGCTCTGCCCCCCCAGTGGCGTCGGAGAAGAACTAGACTCTATTGAACTTACAGTCTCTGAAGTGAGGGAGTTCTTCTTAGTCTTGACCCTAATAAAGCATGTGGGCCTGAAAATATCCCTGGATCCCCCCTGAAAAATACAGCAGCTGAGATAGCGCCTTCCTTGTGTAAAATATTCAACTTATCTCTGTCACATGGGTGGTACCCGCGCTGTGGAAACGAGCAAATGTCTCCTCCGTTTTCAAACGGACCACCCGACTCTGGCAGAGAATTATCGACCGATTTTCCTGCTTTCCATAATCTCAAAAGTGTTAGAAAGGTGCGTCTTTAACCACTGCTATCCACACTTTGCACCTCTACTGTACAATCTGCAACATGGATTTTTAAGAGGAAATCAACAGTTTACGCAATGATTAGAGGTATATCATGACATCCTGACATGGTTGCTGGAGGTCAAGAGGTAGATGTCATACCCCTCGATCTCTCTCAGGCATTTGACAAGGTGCCCCATGACCTCCGATTGACTAAGCTCCACCGCCATGGTATTTCAGCGCCGCCCCTCGATGGTTTGCGAGCTATCTGTCAAATAGACAACAGCGGGTCGTTCTTGATGGTGCCTTCTCGGATTGGCTACCTGTAACATCTGGGGTACCACAGGGTTCCATATTGGGGCCTCTGTTGTTCTTGGTTTTTGCAAACGAAATGCCGTCCTACGTACAGCATGGATCAAGTCTCGCCCTTTTTGCGGACGACAGCAAACTTACCGGCCTATAGACTCTCTAAGTTTTCCTGCCTTGTTGCAATCTGACCTAGGTGGTTTACATTCATGGAGCATGCGATCATAGGATGACATTTAACACTACTAAATGTACAGTGTAGCGTATCTCCAAGCGAAGATAGCTTACAAAACCCCTCAACCCCTATCCTCTTGGCGAGGAAGTATTCCCGCACTCTCCGGAAACCTCTGACTTGGGCGTAAATGTCTCTGTAACTGCACATGGAATAGTCATATCAAGCAGATGTTGTGCGAAGCGAATAGGGTACTTGGTCTAGTGAAGAGGCTGTGTGGCAGGGACATTCGTACGTCCAGACGAGAAAGTTGTTATACACGGCGCTTGTCAGGCCGTTACGAGAATATTCATCAAGTGTGTGCACCCTACTTAGTAAAACATCGCAGACTGATAGAGAACATTCAGAGGCGTGTCACTAAATTCATATTGAACTATCCTCCAAAAGAAAGTCAGTTATACCAATAGATTTTCGTAAGACAATGCACGATTTAGTTCTCCTGTTTAATTATAAAACTGGAACTGTTACTAGTACTTTTGGCATTATAGAACCCGTAATTTTTATCAAGCCAACTTTGACCTACTTTCTAGGCATAATCAGGAATACTATTGTACAGCTATTTTCCTGGGACTGTTACAGTGTGGAGCAGCTTACCTAATATACTTAGTCTAGCCAGGATCTCTTGGGGTTTAGAGTCCATCTTAACGATCACTTTAGAGGTCTACTAGAAACTTAGTCCGCCATGATTGGTCCATTATTTTGGGCATGTACTTTTTTCTTTCTTATCTTTTAGGTAAGTCTAATTAATTCT
>NC_090884.1:25452366-25454866 GCF_036669925.1 Montipora capricornis
TTGTAGTGCCAATCAAACAAGAGTTTGTAATTGAACACCTAAATCCTTCGAGAGGCAAGTTCATGACACGTTACCTGACGTATGGCAAGATATAAACGTGACGAACCAAAAGCAATGGGAAATGGATCACAATAAAAAAGCTTTGGATACATGCAATGATTCTGGGTAGACTGAAGGGATAGACTGTTGAAAAGTCCGAGGTTATCGCTTCCATGCAAATGGGTAATGTAACCATAGCGAGTCGTTATTCGAAATATGACAGAGTGAGCTGAATCAACATATTTTATCTTTTCTCCCGCCATTATAATATTATATTGAAACAAACAACATATTTCTATTAGAAGGAAGAAATAAAACTCTTCTTTTTATTGCGAACGGCTGACACTTCGTGTCAAAACCCATACGCAACTAAATAAATTTCCCACAAGTGGTTTCAGGACCAAACCCTTTACTGTGAAGAGACCCTTTCCCTTGAATAATGAAGTACTTGAAAAAATTGGACAGCAACGCTCTGCCTTCTTGACTAACAACAATTAGTACTCACCCAACTAGTGGACTAATGCAAATTCCTGCATTTCATTTTGCGGCTTTTTTTTTTACGCTAACTAGAGCGACTATTAGTAGTTGTCACTTATTCCCTCTCATTTCCTTTTCTGATCCGACTAGTTGAGTGAAACTAAAACAATTATACCATTCGCCCTCAAGGGCCACGGGCAATAGCCCCATTCGGCTTCGCCTCATGAGAACACCAAAAGCAATGGAAATGGATTACAAAAATAAAACGCTTTGGCTACCTCGAATGATTGATTGTTAATTAGTCGAATTTTCCAATTGTTTTTTTACCTGAAGGGACTGTGCAGAGTTCGGTGGAGTGCAAATAAATATAAATAGCCAGACTTACAGGAGATAACAGATCCACTCAAGGTGTTCGATTCCCTTTCTCTGAGTTTGTTAAACCCATATCCAACCAGAAAAAGGTTCACAGAGAATTATCCATTTGGTTTCAATTTTGTACATAACACTATAGTCAGGTTAAAATATTAGAAATACAGCTCACTTTAATACAGTTCGAACGGGCGAAGGCTGCCAATTGTTGTCCCCCCCCCCCCGAAGTCCGTTACTCGCGCCCTTTTTAGATTTCAGATATTTATTTTTCACTCGCCTGTCTTGTTTATCTAATTGACGTTCCGTTCTTGGAGCTCCATGAGCGCATATTTTTGTTTAAGGTAATTCCTTTGAAATTCTTCTTACTTCAAACGTTTTTGGAAAAACTTGGTTACGCGGTCAGCAGGCTCTTAAAATGGGGGTTATTTTTACTGGTTTTGCGCGTTTTAAAAAGTCCGAATCACCTTCATAACAGAATTAAGTCTTCGTTACTGGAAAGGGTAACAAAATTTTATTTTGAAAATAAAGAGTCTTTTATTCACATAGGCAGTATTGCTTCACCTGCGCCGTTTTTGATTACTTGGTTGCTTGCACTCTTTTGGACAATTCCGTGGTTAGCTTGAAGTCCTCGCCCTTGGCCAAAATACACCCAGTACGGAACTGTTTTTAAAAAAAATTCATGTTCTACTATCAAACTTTTTTTCTTCGTCAAATGTGTCTTTATTAGGTTGTTCTTAGCAAATACCTGGAAAAAATTCGGGGTCACCGTGCTCGCTTGAGAGAAAAAGAGCATTTATTTCGCTATCGCGCTTAGTTTGAGGGAAATCCCTTACGTTTTGTACGCGCACGTGCTCATGAGCGCGCGCTAATGACGCGAAAATCGTGCGCAGTAGGGATGCGCAATGCAATACCAAGGAATTACCTTAAAGATCCACTAACTGCCATTCGCGTTACAATGACTTTGACGCTATTGCCGGTTAATTAAATATTCTATTGTGCCTACCGGATAAAATCTACGTCTTTCTACTACCCCCTCCTGAAACCTTTAAAGATACGCCGAGAAGGCTCTAGGAACAAAGGAAATACTTAGCAGAAGAAATAACTGTGGACGACCCGTGCCTTAAACTGGGTTGCCTGTGGTACGTGTTATATACAAAAACAGAGGGCACTGAGCTGGGTGGCTTGAACGCGCTGAAACTGGATTTTCCAGAGTACTCCTACCATGGCAGAAGCAGGCCGGGGGCCCGGGGATCGAGCTTATTCGGAAGCGGTAGGACTAAGAACTCGGTAAAATAGCAATGTCCTTTGATCGCTAAACAACAACGGTTTTTAAAACGGTAAACCAAACTCAGAATAAACTGTCCAAAAAAACTCGAAATCTCTCAAAACCTGAAAAAAGCACACGTGATAAAACGTATGCGTATGTGCTTGCGAAATCAACTTTAAAACTTTTATAGTCACGCGTCACGCCAGTAACAGGAAAGGAAAGGAACTTTATTTAAGTGACTAGTAAACATTAATGTCTTCTTAACAGAGCTCGAATGCGGCATATTTCTCATTCCCTAAAGCTGCTCTGTCCGGAAATGAAAGACTGCTTATTTTTGAAATAGCTTCT
>NC_090884.1:25462366-25467366 GCF_036669925.1 Montipora capricornis
CACATTATCTGTTCCCCAGAGGAATCTTGCTGGCTGGCAAAAATACAGGTGTTTCGATGAGCTGGCTGGAAAATTTTGTTATTGATAGAGGTTTTGCCTGGGAATTAATGACTTTTTCTAGCATTTCAACCCGAGTTGGCTGTAGAAACTCTGAAGACTGAGGACGACAAAAAAAAAAAAAAAAAAAAAAACCCCTTCCCTCTCCCAGAGAGTAGTCACAAACATACGACGGCTGGTCAGAGTGATTGCGCTTGCGGAAAAAACCTGTTTTGTCCCGGTTTTGTCGCTTTTGTTCGGTCGTTTTGGATCGAGGGATTTGAAAGCGCGCGGAATTCCTGGCTGGGAAATAAATTTGATCAGCTGGCTGGGAAACCAACCAATTTTATCTAGCTGGCTGGGAAATTTCTTGTGTGTCTTGCTGGGAAAAAGGAACAGATAATGCTTTCCCAGCAACACTGAAAAACACCTGAAAATGCCTTAATAACATTTATTTTCATTAACTGGGGTATAATAATACATTTTACAACAAATTGGTCGTTGGGTGCCCCTGCACATAGGGCGCTGTGTAACCTATGCGATCTGAGGGAACTATAAAAAGAAAACTACTGAATTAAAAAATAATTAAATAAAAAAATAAGTAAATTAGCGATAAAGTATAAAAAATCTTACGGACAATCTAAAGCTCTCTAATACTAAAACTATATTGAGCTCCTATACTATTCCCACGGGGAAAGTCAATTGGCGGTAGCTTTGAAAGTTCTCTCTATGTTGAGAGAACTCGAGATGGTAGCCTTCTGCAACCTTCTCAAAACGTCAAAGCCCCTATGGCCAAAGAGCTTCCTCATTGTCAGGTCTACATCCCTTGACCACCCCCCCCCCCCCCCAGCACGTCAATGATGATGTTACATTGTTCAACGTCATAGCCAGGGTACTGTTTCTTTAGCTCAAATCGCAGTGGCCCGTACTTGACCGTCTTCTCCTCGGACTTTTTTTCTCGATGCTCCATCCACGGACAGGACATCCACAGCCCACACCTTCTTATTCTTGTGGTCCACAAATCGAGCGTCCACTCTGTTAGCCTTGACAATGGTGTGTTCCGCATAAACTGGAACATCCCAAAACGCTAATGCCTCAGATGACTCATAGACTGGTTTGGGTACTGCACACGAGTACCAGGGAGGGACTGAATCAATTAGCCTCACATCCCTAGTCATCTCGAAGAAGAGAACTTTCAGTGCTGCGTTGTGTCTTTCTAGATATTTAGACTGGGCCAGAGCAGAGTACCCTAGCACATGCACAAGAGTTTCAGGAGCTTTCCCACACAGTCTATACGTGATGTCACCCTGTGTTGCACTCGTTTTGTGGACTGTGTACACCTTAGTGGGCGTAAGCTGCTCGTACAATTCCATTACCCCAGCGATGGTATGGGTAGGAGCACAGGTCCAATCACGCAACGTATTATTATTATTATTATTATTATTATTATTATTATACGAATGTACCGTGGGAACCAAAGATGCTGATTGGTGGGTTAGTCACGCATCAATTGATTTCGTCATCTGTGGTTGGCGCCGGAAGTTTGATTGATGAAAGCCAAAACGCAGTTTGGCCGGTTGGCGCTGGAGGATGAATTCAGTAGAATTGTGAAAAACGCAGTAAAAGGTAAACTCGACAGACTTTTTTTCAGGAGACATGGCCGGGCTGGTCAAAACTTTCGTAACCTCACAGCCACTTTTCATAATCGATATGTCTTAATTAAGGCACAACGGAGCATTTGTTTTTCGTTTTACAGTAATTAAATTAGCACTCCTTTTGGCATCCCGACTGAATCCTCAAAATGCTTGACAAAAATTTAGTTTCGTCTTTCATATATCGGATCGGAAATATAATTAATGTCCATAATTAAAAAAAAAAAGAACAAAACCAATATAACAATACCTAATCAGAAATTGATAATCAGAATAGCAATGATTCTTTTGTCTTGCTCCATTTTATACCCAAATTTTTGGACCTGTGACGGGGTATGTATGAGTAGTATGAGTGCGCCGTCAGTGAGCAGTTCCTACCAGAAATAAGAAATACAAACAGAAATAAAATTCAGATAGACCTTGTACTTTCCATGGAGGCAAAGTCCACAAAGTGACCCCTTACAGTGCAACAATTGGAGTATTATATTGCTTTCTGTAATGACCTTGAACTTTGGGAAGATGTGGTTTTGACACTTACTTTAAAATTGACCAATCACTGAATCAGCGGAATTTATTTTCTACTTGAACACAAATTTCTTTCTTCTTTTATGCTTTTCCTGTTCTCGCCTCGGTTGCTGTTTAAATTCTTGGAAGATGATGGAAAACTCGACGGTATTGAATGGCAACAACATCCCATCTTGCTTAGCTTTCGCTACAGTCTACAAGGATTTCATCACATTTCTATTTTACATTGTCACTACATGTCTACAGTCCATATTTTTTGGACTCGGGATCGTTTATGTGATGCGGAGAGAGGCTCAAAGGCGTTTTAGGGAAACCAAAGACGAAGAGTTGCGATTTGAGAGGGCTAAAAGGGACGAAGATCTGCGTTGTAAAGAAGAGCAAAATAATCAACTGTGGCGTGAATGGCGAAAGTTCTCTGAAGCAGTTAACATTCTGATACAGTATATGGGACTGAAAAGGAGTAAAACCCTTCGACGTCTCCAAATGGTCGCAGACACTTTCTCAAAAGTTCGAATCTTACCCCACATCAATGGCCTTGATGTGTTGAGATACATGATTGATGACGAAGAGAGTTTTCAGAGTAGCGAACTAGATCAACTTCGTCTTGATCTGGAGCCTGTCTTTGTGCTAATGAATCACTGCTGGTCCATGTGCTGTTTGGGAGAAACACCTCACCATATTAAACTGGAAATTAAACGAATTGTTATTGAGTTGGGTAATATAATATTACCCTTCGTCAGCGAAGGGTCTCGTCGTGGTATCATCGAGGAATGCTTGCGTGACTTTGATTGCGGTGATGTGCCTCATCAACCTATAAACAGACAGCAACTGAAGCGTGATGTTCCTTATGTCAAGCACATACAGTTTGGGGACGGCAAACAAAATTACGAAGAGTGCAAAAACTTTGCCTTTACGATCGATTGCTTCGAATCGCAAGTACCACGAGATCTTAAAGAACTTCTCACTGAGTTGATCGAGGATGACAATTCCGATGATTACGCGTTAGGATTTGTCAAGAAAATGCAAGACCTGAGGGAAGACTGGATTAGCAAAGATGCAAGTGATGAAGAGATGGTCCTAAAATTGATTCATGATGTACGATGCAATATTTGGAAGGCAATTCAAGAGGAAGAAGGTGTTCAGCTTGAACCAGGCGTGACTGACGTCAACACGTTAGAAGCTGTTCGTCGTGAGGTGGCAGAACGTCCAGTGACACACTGGTTGATTAAACGGCTCATTGGACGATTCACATTTTTGTATCTTGTAAAAAGTTCAATCCAAACGTTTTATGATAATTTGACATCAGTTCATCTTAGAGAGTGAATTTTCCCAGTGTGCTCTTTGCGTGGAAATGTTGTATTGAACTCTCTTAATTAATTGAGTTTCCAAAATTTTGCCAGGGTGCCACACCCAGGGGGGAGAGGGGGGTGGGGTACTTGGGCCAATTTTCGCTGGGTGTGTGCCAATCAAATTATACGTTACGAGAGCTGCTATACTACTGCTCGGAACCCCTAGCCCTTTATAGTCTATTTTATGGCCAATTATAGACCCCATCTTATTCACTTTTGGATAAATGTAATTTTAGCGACCTCAACTTAGTCACTTTCTGTTTATGCAGAAACCTTACGTTAAGCTAAGCCTTTTAATTGTAATTTCAAAAAGGAATGTAATGTGACTAGTAAATATTGAATTAACAGCGCTACAGTTCTTTCTGTGACAATTTTTTTTTTTACCGCAAATCCTTGCCAGAATTTTCTTACCCCCAAAATCCCGACAAATTTGCGACCCCATTCTCGTAACTCTGTCGGGAACTCTGCTGAAAATGCAACCCCATTATAGTCAATATAGAAAATGTTTCTGCAATATTGCCATGGCTTTGCTGTGCCCTTTTTTTTTTCAGCATGCATGAGGTTTGCCTAATAAACAAAACCTGGTAATTCCCCTTTTCTTTTGCGCCTTTGTGTCTCCATCTCTCAACACAATACTTTTGTGGTCTGCTTTAGATACTTTTCCTGTGGAGAGAGTATTGATGGTGCAAAGGTCAAAGTAACCCCCTAAGTGCTTAATTAAGTACAGTCAAAGCTCTCGTAAGCAACCACCCAGGGAATAGCGCTTTGCACTAATGACGTCATGAAATTGAAGATCCCCAAGTGACTCAGACAAACAAAGTTCAGTCTGTGAGAGTCACAAGGGAAATGAGGCATAATATTCGCTTCAATCGATTTGGTTTTAAGCGACTTCGACCGTGTTCTTGGCTCAGTTCTCTAGAGAGAACCAGAACAATACACAATTGAGCAGTTAGAACGGTGTTCAAAGTGTAGGGGGTTGAAATTGACGGGCAAACGTAACGACCTTTTTAAACGAGTGAGTGGCTGTATAAGGTTGTGTAAACAGTGAAAGTGACCACGCACTTGATCCGAGCATCGATAATGGCCCTTAGTCTGTGGCGAAAATACAAAAAAAAGATTCGATGTTGGAAGGAAATGGTACCCTAGTGCAAGTTCTGTTCGCTATTCTACTCCGTCGGCAGGTTGGCATGTTGGAAAAGACGGTTGATGGGCGTTATTATTACGCTACTCCTGCTGTTCGCAAACGGTTGTCTGTTTTGCTTTGACTAAGACATCTTTCATGGATTTTGCCATATACTACGAAGTATGGAAGGGGGGAGGGTTATTTCTCTTAGATGTGGGTAATTTTCTATCAGGTGACATTTCCTCGTGAGCGGAGTGGTATTTTGAGACAAAAGTCAGAATTGTGATACATGTGCGTTTTCATGTCCTCGTGCGT
>NC_090884.1:25472366-25509866 GCF_036669925.1 Montipora capricornis
TCCCGGGGGGGGGGACTCCCATATGGAACAGACGGGGATGCTCGTCGGAAATTTTGAATTTAACCCTAAAGGAGACCATCTGGGCGTGGCTCAAGCTTGTTGTGACCCCTAAAGGAGACCAATCTGGGCGTGGCTTAAGCAAATTTTGACCCCTAAAAACAAGTTAAAAAGAGAATTTGACTTCTGTTTCTCTTCGCGTAATTCTGTGTTTCTTCGCGGAACCCTAAACGAGACCTTGGCGGCTTAAAATATTGGCGCTTTGCCCGGAACATCCTAAGCGAGACCAAAATCAAAAATTTACACCCCTAAGCGAGTCGACGAGCATCCCCGTCTGTTTCATATGGGAGTCCCCCCCCCCCCCCCCCCACCTCTGATGTCATCCCTTCCCCTGAAGAGTTAGTGGGAATGTTCTTTAGGCGGACTGACCCACCAGACACCCAAAATGGCTTCGCAGTTTTACCATACATCGAAGGTGTCACTGACGGAACCACTTCCAAGAATTCTCAACAATAACGGCATCCGAGCCACCACCAGACCAGACCAGACCAGACCAGACCCTGCAACAGGAATTTGCGTCCCCCAAATCAAGACCTCCACCAGATCGGCAAACGAACGTTGTCTATAAATCCCCTGTGCGGACTGCACATGGAATTACATCGGAGAAACGGGTAGTCTACGGGTAGATGCTTACACACGAGAAAAAAGGAACTCATACGAAAACCCAAAGTTTTTAAAAGTGGTTCGAATGTTGCCAGCCATGCGTGGCTCGAAGGCCACATTATTGATTTTTGCACGCGTCATCGACAGAGGCAATTCACGCGTAAGAAAAACCCTGGAATCCTGGTACACTGCAATTACTAGCCAGGCAGACAATAATTCTAAGCAGCTGCCGAGACAATACTCAATTTTATTGTAATCTTATCCATGTTATTAGCATTTCTTTTGTATTTTTTGTATTTTGTTGTATTTATTTATATTCGTTCGTTATTTTCCCACCTTTTTGTACAAATATATTTTTACCTTCGCTTTTTACACCTCACTATTGACACTATTTAAAGATTGCAGATTGGCAATCGAAAGCTCACTGTTTTTTAAAACTTTTAACCAGAGAACGTCTTTTTAACTTTTCAATTATGCCCCCTGGTTACTCATCTCTGGACATCAGAGACCTCCAATCTTTTCAAGCTGTGAAGTTTACTTGAAAGACTGTGACTTCATCTGCACAATCTTACTAAAAATGTTTCGGTGTTCTTGTCTATAAGAGACACTTGCTTTTAAGCAATATAGACAATTATAGAATTATCTCAATTATTATTTTCTCTTATAGACAATTTAAGAATTGTCCAGATTAAAGAGCGAGGATCACTTTTCTTCCTCGAAATAGATCTTCACACCATACACAAGACAATAATACAATCATGGTTTTTAACTTTTCAATCATACTGTTTTTAGGACGCTGTCACAGCCATCAGCAACCATCAATACTGGTCAGTAACAAGAAACCACGGCAAATAGTAAAGCAGTTTGTATATTTACCACCATGAAAAACATTTGGACACTTGTCGACTCATAAACTCATTGATTATAAATACTATTGAAGAGAATTCAGCCTCTTCATGAAAAAAAAAACTAATAGTCTACTTTGACCACAGGAAATCCAAAGTATCTTTACTTTAATTTGCTTCCTAAGAATTTTGTTCCTGATGAACCATCTGTAGTTTGCGCCAAGTTTTTTGATTTGTTTTTAAAGCCATCTGAAACAAAAAGAAAACACAAAAATTATGATCCAGATATTTAAAACTGCCAGGTTTTAGGCAGTTCACTTGCATGTTACCTACCAAACTGATTAAATTAACTACCAGCTTGGCAGGTTTACACTTCTGAGGCTCTTTTCAGGAGGTCCCTGAAGGCTCCATCTCAAAGCCAAATCAACTGAATAATTAATACCGCGGTATAAATTAGAAAATGATGATACTTCCCCAGTACAAGGCTAATAATAAACAATCATTGGATGAAGTTTTTGTGAAATCCGGAATAATCTGGGACCTTGATTATTCCGTATATCACAATTAAAAACCGAATCTAATAATTATTGTTTTATTAGACATTGTTTTGAAGAAAATAACGACAAATGCATTATCGCAGCAATCACAGTTTATTTTCAAACAGATTGCTCTTGGAAATCATGCATTGTGCGCGCAACCTACAGATTATTCACTAATCTGTAGGTTGTGCTGTTTCCCAGAATTAGCTGTAGGCTTTTAGCCAATGAGAAGACAGTTAGACAGATGGTGACTACAATGTATAATAATAATAATTAATATTATTATTGTATTACAACAATATCTGGCCCCAGTTGTTCAAAAGGTGGATAGCACTATCCAATGGACAACTCAATTGGTTTTGATAGTGATTTATCCGCTGAATAGCATTATCCACCTTTTGAACAGCCAAGGCCTCCAGGGACTTTATAAATCTGACCTGTGCAATTTCAACTTTTCTTTCCCACATGCGTACCTAGAAAAGGTTATATCATGATATTAAAAGAAAGACATTATAATTCCATAATAAGTCCGAAAGAAAGAATTAAGTCATATCCAAATCTATGTAAGAACAGATCTCTATACAGGTATGGGTTATTATGACAGATAAAGTAATTTAATAATATTGTCAAAACTTACTGTTTTGTTAAGTTCATATAAATCAGCTCGTTCTGTGACGTAATCCAGAACCTGAAATTAGACATACAGTAAGAATAGTGATTGTTGAGCTGCAATAAGTATTATTACAAGCCTGCGAATGAGATGTTGTGAATGAAACTTCTCAAATTGGCTCAATTACCAAAACATGACTTGCACCTGTTCTTCTGAACAAAAGTATAATTTTATTGTATTACAGTATGTATTCGTATTATTGATACAACTCTCTATACAAATCTACCATGACCAAACAAACTCCATTGTTTATGTCAAATGCTGTATTTTACTTACATCTGGTACTTTATAGTCCGTAAGTTGCTGCTTTAGCCTTGAATTTAATGTTTCTGCCTTTGTCCTCTCCTTGACAATGATACAGTCATAAAAGATAGTTAAGGTCAATTCAATAACGATTTTGAGAAAGCCTTTGACAATTAAATAATTATTTTAACAATTAATTTTATGCACAAACAACTTTGACAATTAACTTTTCACAGGAACTGATCTTTCACTATAAACAACCTTGGTTCTTTGGTCGTCTAAATGATTGTACATTTACAACCCACAAACCACTTTGCTGGAATCGAAGGACTCATGCCAGGGTATGTTTGCTAATAAATACAGCTAACCAAATGTAATTATTATTAGGTCAATCACTTCAATCTATTGACTTTTAGAAAACCTTAGAGAGTTGATTCCGCAGAGATTTGCAAAGAGTAATGTCACACCAAAACCATGCCATAATACGTTATTCGAAGAAAAGAAAATAATGAGTTACAATGTACCTTCTCGACCATTTGAGTTTCAGCATCAATCTTAAACAGCAACTCATTTCTTTGTGAAATTTCCGTCTTTAACCTTGAAGACTCCAATGTGAGTGTATTCAACTTTTTCTGTTTAATAAAATTAAATGCATAAAATATTCATCTGCACCAATTTGCCTCTGCAAGAAGAATCTCTTCTGGTATTTATAGACAGAATGCATAAATGGCGGTCAAAAAAATATTCTCTTGTTTATGTGCTAATTAGCCTCACTAGCCTTGTTTGCATGGACAAAATACAAAAGAAAGGTTGCTTGAGAGCGAGGCTAGTGAGTCTCATTTGCACATAAACAAAAGAATACATTTTTGGCCACCACTTAATATGCATTCGGTCAATACTGTATCTCTTGGTACTGTTGACTTTGGTTACATGTTATTAGCCATTACTCAACCTTAAATAAACATGCACCTTGAAAAAAGAACCTTGTTGCAACATTCATTAGATTGACCATTAGGTCTTGGAGCTATTAAGATGTTAGGTTTTAGATATCTGAGGTACTCATGGGGTTATATACCTACGTTTTTTAGTCTGACCCTCAACGAGAGGAACTAAAAGAAGCCACAAAAGATGTGACCATCACTCCTTGGTCGTGTTCTATTGGGATCAACCGTTTCAACCGCCACCGTTTTAGGTTGAAGCGGTTGAGGTTTCCGAATAGAACACTTTTTCAACCGTTTCGGTTGAAATGCGGTAATTCCTGGTAATAGTCATTACCAGACTTCTCAGCATTGAAAAGCGGAGGAAAAGCAACATGGTAGGATTGCTCGGCCTACTTTAAATGGCCGGGTAAACGAAAGTGGTCGCTGCCAATGCTTTTTCAACCGTTTCAACCTAGTTTGATGCCGGTTGAAAAAGTTGTTCAACCAAACCAACCGAAAACCGTTTTTTTTCCAAAATATAGAACACTGAAAAACCCAATCAACCCAACCAACTAAAAACGGTTGATCCCAATAGAACCCGACCTTTGTTTGCTGTATTAGTGGTATTCATGTCACAACTATAATTTACAATATTTTATAATAACCTCATACCTTATAGGTGTTGAGAATTTGTTGTACATTTGTGGACATGAGTTTGAGCCTCAAAAGATCTTGATTTTTCTCATCAATCTTTTCAAGGTACTGCTGGTTTTCAATTTTTAGCTGATTGAAATCGACTTCATGAAGTACTTCACCCATTTCTTCTTTCTACAAAGTAGGAAATGAAATGTCAATCACTTGATCATAAATTGCATTAACGTACAAATTGTACATACATGTAGAAGATTAATCAACTTTGCTGTACATTCCTGACAACTAGACTAAGTTTTAGTATAATTTTTCCACTGTCTTTTTTATTACTTTGTTCGAAGATTTGATTTGACTCTGGTTTTGGACTTTAAACTTTAAAAAAATACATTGGGGTAGCGCTCTGGCTGCAGTGTGCAGAAGGCAGAAGGCAGTTCAAGTGGGATTTGAACTTGGTATATACCTCTTAATTCTTTCAGAGGCAATTATGATGATCATTAAACCACGCGACTCATGACAGATTAACGGGGAAATATGAAGAATAATAAGAATTGTGTGCGTGACTGGAAATGAATTTTTGTGTTATCGTATGACTCTAACAGATATCATAATTTTATAATTCTCCCAGTATTGTTAAGAAAAAGTTACTGTATTAAATAGTAGAGACTTGCATTTAGCATCAGTTTCCTGGTTTTGATTGGAATCAATGCCGTTAAGATTCAACAGTTTTAAATGTAAACAAATATCCATGATCACACTTAAACTTATCATTGCGTCACAGAATGTGGACTGTGGACTTTGGACAATGGAATTGAAACTGGATATTTTATACCAATATATGCAGTTACAAGGTAATCCCTCATTTCAATCCTCCATGACCAATCTACACCCCTTTCAAATTTTCTCTAAGCTGTCACCTTCAATCTGTGACTTCAGATAGAACTGACAGTTAGATATCATTAGCACTTAAATCCAATGGATACATGCAGTGATTAACAAAACCAGTGCATACACTGACATAGACATTTACTTATATTCTGGCCTTTCTGACCTCTAAATTAAAACATACATGTAATGTAAGGTGAATGGATGTGCTTTCACGCTTGTTAGAGCCAGGATGTGCACAACTGACTGAACTTTTTGCTTTGTTTGAAGGGACAAAGTATAGGATTCGGCTCTGACTCTTCTCTTGCTCTCTTTTTTGTTGTTGTTTTTTTTGGGGTGGGGTTCGCGATCTTAATGCGCATGTGCAAAATATTTCATTGCATTGTAGAGAGACTTTTAGAGAAGGCACCCCAAGTAGAATTTGAACTCAGTCTCTCCTCATTCAGAGGCAAACTTGCAATGACCACTATACACCACAGAAGACTACATGTACGCATGACAGACTACTGACAGAGGAAATATTTGTTAAAGAATTGTCTGCATGACCAGAACAATTAAGTTTTCATTGCACGCAAATGCAGTTTCTGGTGAAACAGTCAACGAATAATGGTCATTTGCTTTTGTGGACCTCCCCTGACTGGGCAATGATTGCTCTCGTTCCATTTGGGCTGAGCTCGTCTACTTCCCAACCGTAAGGATCAAGGATGAAATGGCGCTAAAAGCTGGGCCATTTGAGGATGGCTGGCAACTTTGGAAAGTAAGAGTTTGGCTCACATAAGTTGACACATATTGAAGGTAAACTTAGCCTTGGTTCAGTTTCAAGGGTTGCTTCGAAATAACACCTCCTACCTTGTCATTTTATGGTGAAGGACTATATCAGTCCCTAAGTGAGATAATTTTATGTAAAATAACCCTGAAATAGTCTTTCAAACACCAAAAATGATTACCACAAGACAAGTTTGAACTTTGGAGGCCATTTTATTGTTATTCATATCGAGATTATATTTGTGCCGAAATTGCTGCCTCAAACGGTCACTTGTAGAGCTGGGCCACCTGTGGTTATTGTATGACTCAGTAACACATCTCACCAGGCTATAACAACATAATAATCTTCCGGTATTGTTAGGGAAAAGTATCAAATATTTTTAAATGGCGTTTCTAAAACGAGGGTAAGGGTAAGACCAAGGGTCAGGGTAAGGGTAAGGGTAAGGATACGAATACAAAAAGTATCCTAAACATGCATAAAAGCTAACCTTAGGCCTAATTAGGCCTAAACAAAAGTTTAAGGTTAGCTTTTATGCATTTTTAGGATACTTTCTGTATTCGTATCCTTACCCTTACCCTTACCCTGACCCTTGGTCTTACCCTTACCCTCGTTTTAGAAAGGCCGATTTTTAAACACCACGATCATAGAAACTAATGTAAAGCATCTGTTTTCTGGTTTTGATTGGAATCAATATGCCACTAACAGCAGTTTTAAATGTGAACAACAGTTATTCTAAGATTGCCCTTAACCCTATGGGTGGGTCATGGAATATGGACTTTGGACTTCATACTACAGAATTGACCTGGATATGAAAAAAAGTATGAGATAACAATGGCACACTGAGCGTAAATCAGAATAAACAGCAAACTGCAACAATAGCATGTACTGAACAAGATATTGTAGCATGAAATTAAAAAAACACTGAAATAATGTGAACTTTATGGGAAATCTGCTAAAAATCCTTAGAACAAAGTGTAGGTTACAGGTCGCCTTGTTAAACAAAAAAGCAGACAAAAACATACCTAGTTATTTAATTGTTCTTAAGTTGTTGTTCACATAATTGATGACAATAAAACGTAGAAACTTTAATGGGAATTGTCACTTTTTTATTTGAGTTATTATGATGTCACGTACATTGTACATAGGAATACCAACTGAAGAATACATGTAGGAATACATGAATGTGGTTGTTGACCTACACGAAAAACAATAACAATTACTAACCTGTTTTAGTTGCATGTGAAGTTTCCTCTTTTGAACCTTAAGAGTAGAGTTTTTGAGACGAAGTTTCTCAATAGCAGTGTCCTACAATCAAAAAAGGAGTTGATGTATAAACAACACCTTCGACACAAATTTAAAATAATAACACATACTCTCCTTGTCAGCTCCTGAGTAATACTATGTAAAATTTATCAATAAATTTAATGTAATAGTAACGTACATTGCACAATAACTTCGTAGTAGTTTAATTAAAGATTGATCAAGAGTTTTTTTTATCTCTAGTCACAATTATTCAGATACTCTGGGTGTAAATTATGAGTGTTTCATAACTGAATTATTAATTGTTGTTAATTGGCTTTGTGATTATATATATATATCGTTTAATCCACTCTTTGCAGTTAGAACTATGTATAAACTGAATTATCAAGCGGTATCATTTACAAAACTATTAAAAATAATTAAGGTATACTAATGTAAAATCTACATAATAATTAATCTAGAAATCTAAAAGTTATAAAATCATTAGCTCTCTTGGTTCTTGCCTCCTGGCGAACGGACTTTTCACTCCCAGATCTAAGATTGTAAGGAACATTATAAACATTAGCCTGAGGGCGGAGTTTCCACTTCGCAATGAACTTCCTACTTAATGTTTCTCGCCTGACTTCTAGACTTGGAAGGCCAGATATGGTCAGGGCTTCCTTATAACCAACACCCGGGAGTATTACCTTAAGGGCTCTCCTTTGTATAGATTCTAATTTAGATGACAAATATTCAGGAATGTCTTGCCAAGCAGCCACGGCATATTCCAAAATGGATCTGACAGAGCACTTATAAATATTTAAAATATTGCTATTCGCTACACCAGCTCTTTTAAGCACTCTTAGGGTATATAAACGTTTGGCGGCCTTACAATAAATATAGTCTATGTGGTCATTCCATTTAAGATCGTCTCTGATTTTAACACCAAGTAATTTAAAGGATGAGACACGTTCGAGCTGGTGATTTCCAATACAAATAGGTGGAATTACAGAGTTCGGGTACTCATTACACTTCCGAGGGTTTAGCTTCATCTTATGGGCAGCACAAAATGAATGTGTGTCTCTAACAGCCAAATCGAGAAGGCTTATTGAATTGCGAGGCAGGATTTCTACAACTGTGGTATCATCAACGTATTTTGCTCTCACATTCCAATCCTTCAGGAGTCTGTTTATCATAACCGAGAAAAGGGTGACACCCATCTTGGTCCCTTGGGGTATACCTCCATGGGTATGCTTCCAGTCCGATAAGACATTTCCGATGCGCACGGCTTGAGTTCTATTTGTTAAAAAAGATCTTATCCAACTGAAAAGCACTGGGTCCACACCAAGCAGTGATAATTCGTCCATAAGGATCTGATGGTCAATCAAGTCAAAACCCTTAGAAAAATCCGAGAAGAAGATTCTAACACAATTATTTCCACGGTCAATAGCCTCGTGGATTGCTTGTAGGAGGTAAACAAGGGCATGAGTTGTTGAATGTCCTTTCCTAGCAAATTGTTTGGAATCAATCTTATCTCCTATCTGTTGTAGAAGCCTCCTGTTCGTAAATCCCTCCAGGATCTTTGCAATACTATTAGTAAGGGAGATTGGACGGAGATCATTATCAATCTCTTGTGGCGGGGAAATCTTGGGTACTGGTGTTACGATCGACTGCTTTAATGATCCTGGAACAAATGAATCCTGTAATGACTGATTATAAATTGCGCAAATAACAGGTGCTAACTCAGGGGCGAACACTTTGAATATTTGATTAGAAATCCCGTCAGGACCTGGAGCTTTGTTTGATGACAAGTTATTTAGATCCCTCAAGACCTCGAATTCTGACACGAGTAGGCTAGGTGGTACAATAGTATGTCTAACAGGAGATTGAACCAAGAGTGTAAATTGTTCCGTAATACTGACAAAGAAGTCATTAATCCCATTTGCTAGAGCCAGACAATCCTGAAATTGGTCCGGTTGATCAGGGCCAATAAATCTATGAAACCATTCACCTTGATCAGAAGCTTGACCTGTTAGTTGTTTAATTTGTTTCCACCATTTAGCAGGATTTGAATGCGCTAGATCCTCAACTTTGTGAGAGTAATAATGCCGCTTTGCATACTTGATCGAATGCTGAACTTTTTTACGCCAAAACTTATAAATAATCGAGTCCTTGCCAAACCTGGTAAAAGCTTGTTGACGTTTAGAAATATAATATTTGAGTTTACCAGTAACCCAGGGTTTGTCTTGTATATGAATTCTCACAGATCGGAACGGGAAATAAATATCCATTGCGGTTGTGAGTTCACTCGTTAAAATTGCAAGTTTCTCGGAGCATGAAGGAGCAGCATATAGCAAATCCCAGCTCATTGTTGTCATCCACTCACCAAAATCCCTCCAGTTGCTTTTTCTCAAATCCCTCAACTTGATCTTACGAGTTGGGTTGGTAATCTTTTTAGGCAAGCTGGGGTTTGCTAGGATAGCATAATGATCTGAGGCCGCGATCTTGGGAAGCCTTGAAAGCTCAAATAAACTAGCCCTGTTCTTAAAAAAGCAGTCCAAAATGCCAGAGTCACGGGTGTAAAAGTTTACCATCTGTTTTAAATTATTGGGACCAGTGATTCGTGATAGGTCAAGATGTGTCGAAGTGGGATTAAAATCTCCTGTAATAATCACCATCGCGTTGTTGTATTTAGCGAGGAATGTATCCACCACTATCTGGATATGCTCACATAGAACCTGATTTTCGGGTTCACGGCAGGCAGTAGAATGATAAATAATTCCAAGCAGGATAATAGACACATTTCTTGGAAGAGAATGTGGTCTCAAAGAGAGCCACAAGGACTCAACATTACAATGATGGTAATCTGCTAACCACTTGCATGGGATAGAATTTGAGATGTAAGCACATACTCCACCACCATCGCGGTTCACCCTATCCGATCTAAAGATAGAGTAGCCAGGAATCGTGACAGCCATGTTCTGAATATTCGAAGAAAGCCATGTCTCAGTTAAACAAATGACTTGTGCTTTATTCAGAGATGCAACTTGCTGTAGTTCATCCACTTAAATTTATTGCTGTAGGTTGAAAAGTTGCAATTTACTACAGGTATGCAAAAGTGTTATTGTAAGTAAAGGAGTTGGTGATCACATTTAATCAATGATAATAGGGTGTGCATAATTATATACCAAGAAAAAAAAGTATCTTTAGTTAATATGTTTATATTGTAGACTTGTGAAGCATTAACTGATTGAACACTGCTCATCTCAGATTAAATTGGAACTCAAATTGAGCTTACCCTGGATCTAAGTTTGTCCTCCAGGTATTTGGTAACTCTCTCAGCAATAACTTTATTGGTTCTCTGAAATACATGTATGTACAGTACATTAAAAAATACAAATAAAAAACCTGCTTTGAGGCAACAAAAAATAGTTTCACAAATATACAGTCTTGAAAAGCATGTCTTCAATTACTCTCAAACACCAGATATACACGTAATTAATGACAATAACAATAATATTGTAATATTAAAAGTTACAGCAATTATGATAGTCACTGTGATAACGACAACAACAATGCAACCACTAAAATTTGCACCTCTCAGACATTTTTTTCAAAGAGTGCCTACAAAATTTCAACCATCCAGATTTCATTAAATAAAGTATTTTTTCAAACGGTGCCGCCAACCTGGTCGATTAGAGCAAATTGCCTTTTGCCGGACATCCTTTGTCAGGAGAGACCGTGGCGAATAAGTTGGAGGTGGCCTCCAAATCCATTCAGAAAATAGGCCATAAAGGATGAGCATGTCGCCCCACCGAAGTACATGTAGTTAAATATTATTGTAATAGACCGATTCTGCTATCTCAATGTTGTACCCAATTCAAACCTTTTGGGAATAAAACGTTTTGTTCCAAGCATTTCCATATCATTTAAATGTGAATGCTTCATTGTCATGCAAATTCAAAACATAAAGAATCTTAACCCCGAGAGATTTGAATTGGGTACAACATTGAGTTAGCCGAATTGGTCTATGCCCAGCTGGTTGGTTGGATTTTAACAGTATAAACTCCAATGGCATCTTGCTGGGCAGGACTTCTGAGAAATTCAGGAAAAGACACAAGACATGAAGGCTGAGTGAGGCCGTCCCTCCCAAGATGCACCGTCGACATCAAAAAGGGGACCGGGTACACATCTCAAGAAACGACTCAAGCAAGGCGATCCAGGTGTCAATCAGTCGGACAAGATTGCCAAACAACACAACATTGATACTCCAAGGCTAAGAATTTGAGAACAAGTGGAAAGCCAATGACAAGATGACCCTATCACCCAATTGCCCGGCAACAACACATGGACAGAAGCCATCATGAAAAAATCATGCAACCCAAATGCAAACTCAAATTGTAGCACAAGTTTGTGTCTTAATTGAGTTACATGATTTAAAAAAAATGTCTGTGTCTGTCCTATTTAGGAAGTGGCGAAACCAAAATATCCTGGCTTGTTTGAAATCTATGAATGCCGTACCACTTCCTGTTTGTGCTGATAAAAATTGGTAGAGTGGGAAGCAACACATCAAATCGGGAGGTTTGAAACGTCTGCACTATAAAATGTGATAATGTAACATCTGTTTTTAATTCAGGAGAGAATTGACAGAGCAGAGAACCTTGAAATCTGATTACTACCTGATTAACAGCTCCTTTGACAATATCTCTTTCAAATTCATATGAAGACTTCTTAACTTCAGCACTTCTGATATCAGCTTCTTCCATGACAGCCTGTAACAAACAAAATAAATTATGTTGTAGTTGAGATTTTTCTTGCTTAACATTTTGTCGGACTGGTTTGTTTTTTACTTTGTTTGTCTTTAGTTAAGACTTTTTGACAAAACAGTCATTATCATGATCTGCAGCAAAGGAAAAGAAATCCCTACTTTGAAAACTTTTTTAACCGAGGACATTTCTTTAATGCAACATGTACAATCAGTTTCCAGTAAACACTTCAAGGCACGCAATTAACCATTTTTAAAAATACTTTATGTATGTGTTTTCTTTGCACTTAAGAGTGTCTTATTATGTGAAATGTGATCTGACACATACATGTATAAAAAGAATTCCTGCAAAAGGAGATAGAAAATTTGGCAATGTAGATTTATACATTCTCTAAAGTCACTTACTCGGAAGTTATCGAGTATCTTTTCAGATTCATCCTTGAGCTTTTCAATTTCATCTCGTAACTCTTCCAGTTCTCGCTGGGCAATATCACACTTCTGCTCTGCAGTTAACTTTAAGTGCCTAGAAAAATTTCACAGGAAAAATGGTACCATTAACGGAAAACAAAAATAATAATTATTTTTTATATTGAGTTACAGAGTCAGACTCTAATATTATGTCAAAGTAAACATTCAAGTGTTTCTGTGACATGAACCAAGGAATTGAGAACACAGCAAAATGGTACTATGTTAAGAGAGAACTTTTAACTGGCTATTTTAATAACATTCACAATTTTACTTGCATAAGAAACGCTGATAATACATGTAGTCTCAAGTTATGATTACCTTTGATTTTATCACAACAAAATATTACTCAAATTACATTATCACCAAGTGCAATTGAATCCTTTCTTCATTTATACATTTACCTGTCTAAAGATGGTCCCCTTGATCTTGATTTCTTTCTCAATCCTCTATGACTGGACTCAATCACTGGTTGAGTAGGGCCTTGGGTGGCTTATATAGTTGAATGTAATAAAACAAAACAGTGAACAGTGAAACCTAAAGCAATCACCAAATGGTGACATATAACCTCAGATGACAAACAACAAAATTTTCCTTTGTTTCAGATTATCATCAGGTGATAATTAATATAGAAAAAGAAAAATCAAAATTAAACTGGTTTTAGAAATTTTAAACCAAGAAAAAACATTGAACCACAACATATATACCAAAACTTACCAGCCTGTTGCAGTTTTATGTCCTTTGGATCCACCCTTTTCAGATATTTTTCAAACATTGTAGTTTCATTTTTGAGGACGTCATTGGCATGTCTGTGATACACAAAATTTTAATCATCAGATCATGCCACAGTTTACACAAAACAACGATTACATGATCATCATACTCATAGTGGAAAATTTTATTTTCTTTAAATATGGTAGCTCACATACACAAGTCATGTACTCCAGAATGCTGAAGACAAGTAATTAACATTATCCCTTCACCAAATGGCTTAATTAATAAATTATTACTTTGATTACACATTATTAGCAGACTTTCAGCCTGGGTAGTCATGTATGTTTTAAAATTTTTACTTTATTTCCCTATTCTACATTCCGTTATGCTTTGTGAACAACTTTTATCAGCCTCAAGGAAATTGACTCAGACATATCACGCAACGGGGGGAATGCTGCAGGACAGTACATCCAAAAGCGGTTGCGAAGGAGACTACATACATGTAAATCTGCAACTGATATGCTCACTGTCTATGGTAACCGTTGTATATGTAACAATACAAACTGGCTTCCATCATCCTAGTCCTCTTACATGAAGTCTATTTGAGCAAATAATGCAACTGAGGGATGGCACTTCTTTCTGAACTGACTTTTAAACTACATGTACATGTAAGAACCTCCTGCACGGCAATTAGCATTAGGCTGCTGCAGCAGTGATCTAACCCGAAGGTCATGGGTCCAATTCCCACCCCGGTCAGAGTTTTCTCTGTCCTTGTGTGGACCCAATCCATTAGTAGGGATAACACCCACATGGTCTATATGGGTAGTAAACTTAAGCACTTCACATTACACCCTTTAGTAATAGTTAAGTCTGTTGAAATATAAGTGTTACACGGCCATTACGCTTGCAAAAACGCTATTATTAGCGGTATATTGTAAATAAAGCAATATGTAAATAAAGCAATTTTGCCAATATCTGACATTTGCAGACTGCAGACTAATCCTAAATCACAGTTATTGAAAGCTAACCGTTTTAAAATGGGTGCTAAGACTTAAATACTGTGTATCAGCGCTATTTGTAGGCAGTGTCATACACCTCAATTTTGCTCCTCCCGACTGTCTCAGCTACTCTGGTCAATTTCAGGTTTTCTTTGGTTGAATCATATCAACTTGATGTTTGCATTGAAACAAATTATTAAAATAAAAGCTTAGGGATTATTTTTTCTTTCCTGTAAATGACAATTAAATTTGCTTATAGTCAATTATCACGCATTCAATTAAGCCAGAGTAGCATCAAACCGTGTTTGGGCAACCTGGTTGCAGTAACAGTATTATAAACGCCGTGATTTAGAAACAAGGACAACTGTGCCCACGATTGCTAGTGATTATATTAGACTTACAAATTCTCTTGAACAAGATTATACAGTTCCTCGTCCGTAAGTTCAGCAAGAGGTTCTTCATCGTGGTCTAAAGAACTGCTCATGTCCACATCTGACATCGCCATATTGATTTTCCTGCTTTTACATTGAAGGTTTCCATGGGAACAGCTGTTAGATCACACAAGCGAGGTAGTACCCAACGTGTTCCTGGAATCGAGGTTAAACGTTCAGAGACGTTTTGCGGCCATCTTTGAGTTTTTCAAAGTTTGGTAATTTTTGTAATCCGGTTGCATCCTGAATTTCTCAGTTCGCAACCATGAAACTTGTCAGGTAGGTGAATGTATATTTTTTTCTTCCTTTGTTAGATTATATTATTTCGTTAACGTTTCTGATGTGTGCATTCTTTACAGGTTTTTGATGAAGCTAAGCCACGAGACGGTAACCATCGAATTGAAAAATGGAACAGTCGTTCATGGAACGATCACAGGCAAGTTTGGCTGTAGCTACGAGAGGCAGAAGTGTTAGATTTTAACGCTAAATTGTTTGGAAAGTGAAAAATTATCTCTGAACACTAACATTAAGAACATGAACATTAAGATGATGGTCATGAATGCGGTTGCAGCAACAACACATAAACGATGATAATAATTTTATTGTGCTCTGTACTTAATTCAGCCGCTTGGTTTCTTTAGAATAATTCAGCCACTTGGATTTTTTCGAACAGCCTTGACATTGGTTGGTTAAGGTAGGGAGGAGAATTGAGTTGATGATCTTGAGTGCAAGGGACGCTGACTTGCTGGAGAAGTGATCCTGCATTACATAAAGGGGCTAAATTGCAGAATACCCCGCAACTTATTTGCATTTCATAGAATAAGCTCCATTGTATTCAGAATCGTTCTTCAAAGAGTGCCGCCTAGGGGAAACAATAGTGGTGTGCTGTGGCAGGGTATAGGGAAGATATCTGTTTACAAACATTGCTTTTGTCATTCAAGTTTGCCAATCACAGGAATAAAAGACCCTTTGCTTTGACAGCCAATGAGGCTCCGGTTGGCATATTAATGACAATATGTGACATCAACAACATCTTCTGTTCTGCAATTCCTCCTATGTAGGTGGTACTTGTAGCTTGCTTCATTAGCTTTGTGTGTCCTTATTTTGCTCTGCCCTTCCTAAGATGGTCATCCTCTGTGAAGATGCTTTCAACTTCAAGGTGTTTGAATTAAATAATTTCTCCTGCTCTAGCTGATAGCTGTTGGTGTTTATGGTGAGGTTGCCTGGTGTTCTGCTCAATTTCATTGTTTCAGTCTTGCTTAGGCTTACTCTCGTGTTGTATGCGTCGCATGCATTACCCTGGCTGTGGCATTACTGGGCTGGAGAAGTCAGGAGGTAGCCCTGGCTGGTAATGACAACTGTCTACCAGGTGATTGTATGGCTGCAGACTCTACCCCCATCAGATGTGTCATTTGTATCCTGAAGGATCTCTTAAATTGTCAGTACATGTATGAAGAGACCTGGAGCAATGAGTGATACTATGCACCATTATCTCAAACTTAACACATCTCTCTGGACAACCTCCATCCTACCCCTGAAGCATTTTGAACTATTGGAATTAAATTGTTCAATTTCCCATCCCTGGTGCCAAATATCTACCTAGACCTATCTATATCCGTCCATCTATGGGAAATAGAAAAAAGGAGCCCACACTGTCGCTCTATCACAAGAGTTGTTTGCTAAAAAGGTAGAAGACCTCTGACAATCACTGTTCACTGGCAAAACATTTTCCTCACAGGACCGTTTTATTCTCTTTTCATCTGGTCAAACCTTGTAGGGAACCTCCACTCTTTAAACAAATGTCACAAAAATGTTCCAATTGTACTTGTTAGAAGATCTGTTACAAAAAAAATGACTTACATGGTGAAATAGTTTTTTTATCGTCTTCCAAAGATCGGCCACAACGCTTTTGGTGCCGCCATCTTGAATGTCGCGCAATGCAAGTTGGGTACTGATCACATTTCGTAGTTGCTTTGCTGTCCGGTTCATGGGAACTTTGAGTCAAAATCTGTTTTTTTGTAGAAAGCAAGCAAAAACCAGAAAAGATACTAGCATAAGTTCCATGTTTTTCCAAAAGATGACAGACTTGTCAATTCAAGCTATCAGCTGGCATAACAGGGCATCGATCACAAAGGTCGAAAGGCGATCATGAGTGCCTAAATTTGCAAGCAAAGAATTGTTTTCTTCTTCGGCTTGATTTTCTATTCTTTCTTTGCTTGTGAGTATTCTGGTTCCAACTGATCCCTGAAGGAAGAATCTGCATCTTCTCCATTAAACTGAATCTTGTCAGGAAAATAATTATACACAATATAAACAAGGCAACAAGACTTGAAGCAAAGCAACCACGAAACGCCATCAGTACCCAACTTGCATTGCATGACATTTAAGATGGCAGCACCAGGAAGTGTTGAGGCTGATCTTTGGAAGACTATAATAAAAAATTATTTCACTAGGTAATATTTTTTTTTGTTACAGATCTTCTAATACATACACATGGAACATTTGTTAAAACAATGCAGGTTTCCTTTAAGCCACAAAACCAATCTAAATTCTCATTGACTGAAATGTTCAGCTTATCACATACATGTATTAATTAATGTTCTACATTAACCATCATTTAAAGAAATCCCTCAAGTTAATTTTCAAGAAGTGGTTCTTGTCCATTTTTTGACATCTGTCTATCTGTTCATGTGTAACAATAATTTTAACATTTACTTTACTCTTTGTATTTTAGGTGTGGACATGAGCATGAACACCCACTTGAAAGCTGTCAAAATGACAATAAAGAACAAGGAGCCTGTACAGCTGGAGTCCCTTAGCATCAGAGGCAATAACATCCGTTACTTTATTCTCCCAGAAAGTTTACCTCTAGATACACTTCTTGTAGATGATGCTCCTAAAGCAAAAGCTAAGAAAAAAGAAGCTGGTATGTTTCATTATGTTTTTCTCACGACACTGTACATGTACTTGAAATGTGGAGCACTGTGCAACAACCTGCTGCTTTGTTTGCGGCTAAAATTCATGTGGATTTATTACAGTTTTGTTTTTACCCAGTAATCCTGAATTCTTTAAGTTTTTTTTGGTTGAGAACAATGGCAAGGGGGATGAAAACAACACCATGAAGCTTTAATGGCTTCAAAAGGTGTTGCATGTGCAGCATGTACATGTATGCTGTATTTAAGGACATAAACATTAAGCAGTATGAATGAAATCTGGATCTTTCATTCTCTACATAACATTACATGTACTTCAATTGCATTCCTACTACATGTAATCCAGATGTAAGGTTCTCATTGTTACTAAAACATGGAACGACCTAAAGCCAGCTTTTAGAATCTCTGTACAGTGGCCAATTTACATTATCAACTCCATTGATAAAACCAAAATTTTTGTATACTACTTCGCCACCGACGCAGCACCACAGTTTCTTTAGAAACTACCCCCTTCTAAAACCACCTACAACCACCTCAAAAAAAATCTACAACCACCTCAAAAACATCTACAACCACTCACAAAGAATTGAATACCATCTTAAACAATCCATAATTGTCTAAAATAAGCGAGAGGCAACAATAATTATTTGGTTACCATTTAGCCAAGAAATCCGGATGGAATGATTGTGGCATAAAGTTAAACGATTTTCTGAATTTGTTTAAAACCAACCGGATGAGAACGGCGCTTTACCCAGCATTCCATCCTGTAAACCGCGCTAAAATATTGTGAGAAAGGGCCTGGAAGCGGAACAGTCATCTAGAATTCGGGAAATTTGTGATGGCTCCATTGGCTTGTTTAAGATGGTAGTCAATTCTTGTTTTTGAGGTGGTTGTAGATGGTTTTAGGTGGTTTGAGGTCGTTCCATGTTTTAGTAACTATGGTAAGGTTCTTCGCCATTATATACTGTACAATGCAATCAAGATGGGATATTCACGAACTCATGAGATAATTTCAATTGTACAAATGTTAGTTTTTAAATGAAATTTTAATTGGTGTTGCCATGTTGCTAAAACACCCTATTGGCAGTAATGAAAAGTGGAGTACTTGAAAGTCTACTGGATGAAAGCTCAGTACTTACAATTTATAGACCATATTAAGAAGTGGTGGCTAAGTAATTATTCTTTTGTCTTCATGCTAATCATCCTCACTAGCCTCATTTTCACGAACAAAATTCAAAAGAAATGTTGCTTCAAAGGGAGGCTACGCCGCTAGTGAGGATGATTGGCACAAAGACAAAGGAATAATTTTTTGGCTGCTTTTTATGAATATGGTGTAGTGATGAGTTGACTAGTGCTGGTCTCAAGCCCTACCGTAGGTGAAAGGGGACTGACATGTTTTTCTTTTAACAGCTGCAAGAGGGCGTGGTCGCCTGCCTCCTGGTGGTAGAGGTAGAGGGCGTGGCAGAGGCAGGGGAAGAGGAAGAAGATAGCAACAAAGGGTTAATGACATCATACTTGCTTATATACGAATTGAACATCTTTGTTATAGCAGTATCTTCATCAGTGCCTGCCAGGCTTTACATGTACATTGCAATGTACCAGTTATTTACTGTTATCACTGGCGTTTCCCCGTTGTGATTTTTGTGTCGAGCACTGGTGATATTCTACAAACTAAGTCTTCATTTTCACTCTCAATGTTGGGGAAAAAGGAACTTTGACAATCGCCTTGTGTACAGAATTTGTGGCAGACATAACTGTAACCTAGAGAAAATGTGTAGGAAAAGGCACATTGCTTTTGTAGTTGTATTGCTTTCAACATGACACTACTGGTCTTGTCTCTTGTCACTTTACATAGAATAACTAGCATAGGAACTTAAAGCCTTTCTAAAAATAAAATGATGGGACATTGCTTTTTTTCTTTCGTGCAAGATGTAAATAAAGGTTTTGTATCAATCATTTTGTTTCCAGTCCAGTTTACTCAAATATGGTGTTCCGTAGACGATACACATTCGGATTTTCCCAAGGTCCGTTTAAGCAGGTAACGCGAAAGCGAAATCATTAAATGGTATTTTTGCAAAAAAACATTGCGAGACAAGTTGCACGAAAAATTTCACAGTGTAAAAGAGCCTTTAGCCCTGTTGGCCGGCTCAAAAACAAAAAAAAACCAAACCAATTACAATCCACTCCAGGTTTCACATTGCCAAGTATTTTGCTATTATCTTCTGTCACAAACGACATACAAACGAAATGCTCCGTTACCAAAGCCTATTATGCGCTCCTGACACACTCTCTCTCTATCCTCAGTCATCACTGACAGTTGCAACCAAACTTTTACATAACTTCCGCATCCGATGTAAACGCCACAAGGTGTCTTAATTACATTATATTGTTTTGGTTGGGAAACGAGAAGCCTGTTTCCACTTGGACTGAATCATTTTGCAAAGGACAACTGGATTTTTGCGTGTGAGTTGGACCATAAGGGACTCGGGGAAGCAAGATCATGAAACTACGTTTATGGGACAATTGTCTTGAACTGAAAGCAATGTTCATGTGCCAACGTTTGATACCTTCGTCCAACGATAAGTCCACTGCAAGAATAAACGCGCACTGGTGGCTCAGTCGGTTGAGCATCGGGCTGCCATGCGGGAGGTCGTGAATACGACTCCGGCCGGACTAACACTCAGGGTCTTAAAATAACTGAGGAGAAAGTGCTGCCTTTCAGTGTAATAGACCATATTCGTATTCCCGGTATTGGACTGGAACTAGCTTGCAATGGAGGCTAATGCGGGGGAATATATTAAAAAGTATCTGCATTTGAAAAGATTTCCCCGTATTAGCCTCCATTGCAAGCTAGTTCCAGTCCAATACTGAAAATACGAATATGGTCTATTACATCCGCAGATGGTCAGACTTTCCAGTCTTCTCGGGCGAAGGACTATAAACCGTCTGTGGGACTCCGTAGGACGCTAAAGATCCCACACACTATTCGAAAAGAGTAGGGCACGGAGTCTGGCCTTTCCTGTAATCCCAATGTGGTCGGCTTGACGTAATATTCTGAATGGAGTTGATCAGGAGTATCAAGTATTTATGAGTCATGAGTCATGAGTTAGTGCAGTTACCCTAACCCATAAAACGAAAACTAAAATTTCAGAGAGTGCCTAGGCCAAATCACTGAAACGAGGGCTTAGCTTAATCAATAAATTATTGCTATATATTGACTGTGAGTCACATTGACTCATTGACTCATAAATCATGGGACCTCGATGAAACCATATAACAGCAAACAGACAGCAGTCAAATTGAACAAGTGCTGAAACTGGTAAACCTAAACTGAGATTGTGTCCTAGCTCTCGACTGACACCTTGTGAATGTTAGAATGAAAACTACATTAAAGACTCGTTTGACAAGAAATTTCCCTTTTATTTCCAAATCCTAGTCATTGATCTATTAAAGGACTGAATATCTTGAGAGGATATTTTCCTTTAAAGGCATCCTCCAGCTCATTGTTTACCTGGGTCATTTTCAGTGATTGGCCAATCAAAACCGTGCCCATTTTCTTTGCGTTCTGATTGGCTATTCTGTTGTGATGGGCTATTGGGTCTTTTGAGTGAAAAGACCCCGAATATCGTTGCCCGAAGAGGCAACACTGCACCTATTTACAGATAAACCTTAATACTATTACTGGTTGCCTCTACTTGCTTAACATTTCGGTACTTTTCCTTGGCTTTTTAACTGGTTAAATCATATTCAAGGAAGAAACGTGGAACCCGCTTTCATCACTTTTTGTTCAAAAAGTGGTGACAGTTTAAACCTCAACTTGTGCTTCAAGTACACCAAGAAAAGCTGATAGGCCGCAATGTGTAACTAATATTTAAAATCTTAATCGATTCCCTTTCCACTATTTTCGGTTTCCAATACATCCTCCTGAAAACCAGAGCGTTTGGAACCTTCTCAAGTTTTCTCATAAAACCCTTCTTAATCTTCTTTTTGGCTTTTATAAGATATGCCACTTTTCCGTTTCAATCCATGGAAAGTACTTATTATATCAAGCAGAATAATTTTGCGTAGTGCTTTACAGATCATTTAGAGTTGCGAGGATTTTAAACATGCTCTTCCCCGTGTGAGAGAACCTTCAACGTCACAGTCATTTTCACTGGCTTAGCTTTTACAACCGGTCCCGCGTAATCACGATCTGTTTGCCGCTTAGGTTCCCGGCAGTCTTTTGGGTAGTTTTACGAAACGATAACATAGGTGCGTTTGGCCATAGGATAAAGCCCAAGAGTCGCTGGTTCTTTGACCTAAACTTACTAGTTCCCTGCCCAGCCAGCTGAACCAAGGATACGAGATCTAAAGAAAGTTGCCACATTTAAAGCCATTTTGTCGATTTGTGCATGGTTTACCTCAGGTCCCATCTCTGAACTTTTGTAAATGATGAGATGCAGGGTCCATCAGGTTACAAAGAAGGATTCCAGGGTAGTGCGCTCACATAGTTTTCTATAGTTAGTTTCGTGTCGCAAAGTTAAACAAGTTAAACAATACACTTTATTGTTTGAAAACGCGTTAGGTAGTAAGGTACATCTGCCTTGGTCCCTTTTTCCAATTGGCGTGACTTTTACGTGAACACCGGCGCAAACGAAGGAGACTATGTCCATGCAAAGTTAACGTAACCACCTGTTTCTCCGCATCTATGGGTAAAGGACCTGTTTTTTTTCACTTCTTCATATATTCTTGCCCTCCTATCTGCTCCGTCACTCTAAATACGCATACGTGTGCCATTTAGTTTGGCTTGATATGAATTTTGGCCTACACGCGAATTTTGTGTTACGTTTGCGGCTGCGTGATCGTTAAGCCAATAAAACGTCCCAGCACCTCCATCGGAAACACTGCTTCTGCGACAAGAACTGCTGAAATTCTCACTAGCCGAAAAAAGGATAAGGATACCTTTTGGGGCAATTGAGCCTCTGAATCCATGTTTGAACTTCATTTGCAAAGAACTTTGCGATCGTGGAGGAGCCGATAAACTGATTATGTTGTAAAAAAGTTAAAACATTTTTGCCCGCATCAATGTTTCCACTACAGTGTTTCAGAGCTTAGCCAAATCCAAGGTAAGGCAATTTACCATATTCGTTCAGCGAGATAAGAGAAATCGTAGAGTACGTGTACTTTTTGTGGAAAATGTCACTCAAAGCAGTTAATTTTCTCTAATATCTTACAATAATTTGCTATGTATTTCTAAAAAAAAACTTTTCTTATGTGGCTACGTCCTTTTTAACTTTATTCTCTTGTATCTAAGATATTCTAAATACTTTGCAGCTCCCCTCCTTCCAAATGTTCGTAGATAATTACTATAGCCATTGTATTGCAGTTGGTTACGATATGGAATCGCACCGTTCCAGCCCACTGTTTGAAATCCTAGCTGGTCAGTGTTTTGCGACACCGCAGGGTTGCTTACTTGGGGTATAAATTCATGAGAATTAGCAGGATTCGCATAGTGATAGTAGTTGGCTATTTGATTCTCTCGGTAGTTCGCTGGTAAGAAGTTGTTACGGAGAGCTGAGAAAAGTGGCGGAGCCCCCAAGTTGCTCTGCTGGCCATAATTGTTTTGAGTCTGCACCTGCTGTTTAGCAAACTGACTGCTGGGTTGTTTGTTAGCTTGTGGTTCTCCTACAGATTGAGCTGCAAGTGTCAAGACGTTTGGGCCAGAAGCCGGAGGTGCCGTGTAAGTGACCAACTGGGGTGCCACGTATTTAACGGGACTCACCGATGTAACAGGCGGGGGACCGAAAGTGTACGTTGGTCCTCTGGGGACTTGCTCAGTCCGTAAAGTAGAGGGTACCTCAGGCATTGGGACCGAGTCACGTGGCTTATCAGGGTGAGAAATTGGTTGATGATGAGGTTTTTCTTTTGTTCCATGAAGAATAAGCTGCCATTCGGTAAGAGTTCCGTGATTTGGTCTGTTATCTCCAAGGTCTTTTATTTCTAAAGTCCATGTACCTCTGGGATCCTCGCCCCATGAGTGCGTTGTCATAAAAGGCCATTTTGAGAATCCCTCGTTGGATACGTCCTCTTTTCTAGGGGACAACAGGCAGGATTTGGTTCCCATGGGGGATATGAGGTACATCACGAGATCCCCGCGCCTTGTGTAATCTAAACTGATTAAAAGTTGAACGTGCTCCAGATAGCGAATCTCGGCAGCGGTACCTGAACATCCATTAGAGTGCATGGTTATCTTCAATGGTTCTTTAAACTTGATGGGTCTGTGAAAAGAAATCGCAATTTAACTGCTGGAGTGGTTCACACGTCATTGAACCATTAAGTGAGCCCCTCGGTGGAGAGGAGATTTTAAAGTCGAAATTCAGGAAAAGCTGTTCACTGATTTTTCTGACTTACTTGCGATCTTGGTTGATTTGTCCTCTACAAATAGTCTTTTCGGGAACAGTTTGAAAAGTGTGTGGTTTTGCTAATTCAACAATCTTTTCAGCTACTAGCAGTCCAAAGCCGAACTTTCTGTTAACATGCAGTCCCACTCCATTTGGACTCCAGTCCTGATCATGTTTCAAGGGCTCCCAATTTGAAGTCCACACTACAATATGCTGCACATCGCGCCATGTCAGACGCGGACTGGAAATAAACGAAATTGTCAGTGAATACAAAGTGAAATTGCTCGCACTACACTTCACTCTGAAAGTCTGTAGGAACTTATGCGCAAGTAAGACTTGTGGTAAATATGTTTGCAGGTGCACTGCATGAGCTCGCAACCAAAAGTTCTCAACACTTTGAACTATACCAGCGCTTAACAGAAGTGACCACTCGTAATAAGGATCAAAGAAGAAGGTCCCCTTATTTCATTTTCTCCTTATTTCTTTACTCAGCCTAAAGAACAGCAATTTTAACAAACTTTGCTTAATACACCAATACGATTTTGCTTTCAACTCTCTCGCAACATGGGCCATCTTGCGTTGGACACATACCGACACGCTCACGCTTTGCGTGCCTATTTGACTGCCATCACGTTATCTGCGTACTTTAATTTGGATTACCCACAATCATAAAACGCCGATTCCTTGCAAGGTAACATTTAGTTGCCTAACTGGCATATATAACTTAAAAAGCGCTGTTATTGTCAGTTGATTTCGCGTTTTTTGTCTGTTTTTTTTTTTTTTCGTTTTCCTTACTTGATTTCCAATGCCAGAGCTAAAATACCAGCAGCCAACGGAGCCGAAGCTGAAGTTCCCGTATGTCGTTCAGTGCAAACGTTATGCAAATCCGTTGTGACCTGTTACGCAGTAAGAGACAAAAAATGTATATAGATGTTAACTTGCAATCGTGTTGATCAGCATATTCGTGTAAAGTCTGATCGTGGCTTGCCTATTTCATCCTAAAATTACCATTTTTTTTTTGGAAGGAATTTGTTGCTTCTCGTACAATTTGAACTGTAGTTGAGGAATCACTAACAGCAAAGAGGTAATTTAGCAATGAAGTCAAATATCAAACCTTTGACTACTATCCTCACATCAAATCCCAAAAATCGGAGGATGTAGTACCATTAGGACAATTGCGACCCTATCGTAACAATCTACCCAGTCACAAGAAAAAAAAAATGAAGGCCTGAAACAATCTGACTTCGAAGCAAATAAATGCCATCTGAAAAAACAAGTGCGAGCAAATGTCGTTCGGTTAAGAGTCTTGATCAAAGTGATACTTGATTGTTTTAGATCTCTCATCGGGGCCCGAAAGGAGTTTGGGTCTCCATGCAGCTTCAATTTCACAACGGCTCCAAAGATGATTTGCTAAGTAACTGGTGAACAATTACAAAATTTATCTAAACGCAACAGACCCTACTTTTCTAAAATCGCAAGAACTGCGTCCAAACCACAGGCTATGAAAATGCATGTTAAAAAGAGCTGCACAGAGGACCCATTTTATTGAAGATATCAAATAAGAAAACTCGTATTTACAAAGTCTCTGGATTGTATTTCTTTGTACAACACCCAACCTCGTTCCCAGGGTCTCTTTGTCGATAAGACCCTGCGAACGAGGTTGGTACAACACCAAGTGAATGAATCTTGATGGCTACTTTTAAGTGTTAAGTACGACATCATATTCCAGACATTTTAATATTTTTGCTCGGGAAAAGGACAACTCACAATTCTCTGTTCTCCATGAGCCCCGCTACTGAATGTTGTGGCCAGAGTCGAAGAGCAACTTTCTGAATACCATGGAGATTCGCCATGATCAGAAGCCGAGCTTATTGACAGAGTGTAGATGCTGTCTGTGTATCCATCACAGTTACAACTGTCCTCGTGCCTTCCACCATTCCCCGAAGCCCACACAAATATGGAACCAAGTCCACCTCGACCCTAGAATATCCAGAACAGTAAAAACATAAACATCGAGTTTGAAATAGTGGTGAAGCAAACTCTGTGACGCAAAATCGATACCAATTCAAAAATGTCTAGAGACGTTCGAGATAAGTTCGCTTGTGTATGCTTAACATTCTAGATCTTACACCGAATAGCCAGAACTGAGTTTGACGGTTACGGGCTTCCTATTTTCGGAACAAGCAAAATTTCGAGTACTCAACGTGAGAGAAAAACAACGGAACGAACGAGAAGAAATGGCACATGTCCTTTCTTCCGGCATGAAACTCGTTTCCAGAACTGCTTAAAGCGGGTACCGCGTTTTTTAGCGAAGCTCGCAAATGTGAAAGAGAAATGGTGGCTTTGTATACACGAATGTTTCTTTTTACGTTTCACAAAGCTTGGAAATCTGAACACAATACCTTTGTGATACCGTTTTCAAACGCCGCTGCAGCCAGAGTTCCAGGCCCTTCTACTGTCGCTCCATCGTCGCTCGGTCCCCAGCTGGCAGAGTAAATGTCAATGAACTGGGGATTGAGACTCAGAGAAGCGGCTTCCACTTTGTCAGTCACACGTCCGTCAAGCATACGTACTCCTGGTGAAAAACGCTAGAATTAGTATACATATGCCACAAACAGTGCTTCTCGAGCGGCTGACAGGTACCTCTTTAAACATAGTTTGATGGTACTTTGGTTGAAGAACATCTTTTTTTAGAAAATTGGAAACATGTCAGCAAATTGGTATTATATAGAACTTTGGATAACCCCTGATGAAGACACTAGACAGGAGTGTCGAAATATTAGGTATTTGAATTGTACGTTCTTAAGCTAAATCCAAATTTCTTCAAACCAGATTGTCAAACTGGCCAGGGTTACTCGAAGCATGGTCAGCGCTAACCAGCGTTAAATACCATAGAAACCTATGGGTTTTCATACCTCTTAACCAACGGTTAGCGCTAACCAGGCTTCGACAACCCGGTTCCTGGTCGAAATGTAAACTTTAACTTTCAGGGTACCTCTTTACTTAGAAATCTTTATCGCAGACACAGCTATAATTAGATTTATATTTCCTGCATGAAAAATGATAACTTAGTTGTAATACGCAGACACATCGAGCGTTTGTTAGTTTTAATTTAAAGGAAAAGCTCCTCCAACTCTTTTTAGCCTTAAGATGATAACTTTCGATAGTAATATGTAAGTTGTAAACCCCTAGTTATGAGGTTCCTTCAGGGATGTCATGATGTATCACCTCCAATTTTAGCATTGTATGCGACGCCTACTCCACAGATGGTATTGTTGGCTTGAGCTGCCACCTCTCCTGCACAGCGGGTACCGTGTCTACAAAACAAACGACAAGAATTAATAAGCAATGAATGACTATTGTCAGTTTAAGATTCGCCCATTTTCTTACTTGTTTTCATTGGTTGGATCATAGCGAGGAAATGGGTCACCATCCTCGCCGTTGACATCCCAGCTGGCATCGGGGTCCTGTTGAAGACAGATGAGAAACATCAAATTCTTTGAACATATACCATTTGTCACCAAGACGTTTCAGTGAGCTGTATCTAAATGATACTGTGCTTTCTAGATGGATTTATGTAGTTACGTTAATTTCTTTTTTAACTTACCAACATATGACCCCCGAAACACCAATATTGAGACAATTTATGATCAAAATTACAACATACCGATATGGAAGAAGACAAAATGACGGAAAAAAGCAAAGCGGTTGCGAGTGACTAAGACAGGTCCAAGCAGTTATAAACGTAACAAAGGAAGTCATCATTTTTGTGATGACGTCGTGTATTTAACAAATACATTCCATATTGCCGTGGGTCTGTTCAGTAATAGATCACGAATAACGTCAAATGTGGTGAGAACAAAAAAAAAAGTGGCAGACGAGGCGATAGCACATCTTTATATATTTAATGCCATGAACCGTCCACTTACGTAATTCCTGATGAGATCTGTGTGGTTGTGCTCAATCCCTGAAGTAATGGAGATAGACGAAGTAATAGTAATCAGTCAACATTGTACCATTCTTATTTTATCTTTTGGCACTGTACTTGCTGTATATTTTTTAAGCGCGAGTCATGCACCCAATTCTACTTCAGAATTGTTTTCAGAAGTTTTCCCTCGTTGCAATTAGACGCTGGAAAATATTTTTTGTGCTGAGCCAAAGTACTGTCATAACTTTGGTTTTTCGATACTTGGTTAATGGAGGCATTGCAGCAGAGTGCGGATCAGGGCGCTTGCCTTGAGATCCGGAGATCCCAGGTTCAATTCCTCGGCTGCACTTGAAAATAGCTAACTGGTTTGCCTCAACCACAAAGTTGTCGCTCTTTTGTTTCGTTGCTTGCCCCTGAAAAGTTTTTATGAAGAGTGGTCAATTAAGTATGTACGTAACAAACGTGAACCTGGGACTCCCGGCAGCTGCAGCTGTTAATTATAACTTACCGTCATCCAGAATGGTCACGACCACTCCCTTGCCAGTGATCCCCTGGTTCCAGACCGGAAGAACATGCACATCTAAGTCCTGGTCCATTCGCTTATCATCCTGTTAATGATAGTCAATACATGGCGGTGTTATCTGACAAACTCACAACAAACAAGTTTCGAAAAGAATGACTGTAACTACAGAAATACTTGAACTAGAAACAATTTAAGATGACGTGTACTTAACCTGAGAAAAGTCACTGATTTTCATTTTACACTTTGGCTGCAATGGTGTGCTCCGTTGAACAACAGGAAAAGCTTATCCTCTATTTGTGCTCATATTTTCTCTGAAAGTTTTGCCCCTTACTAGAATTTTAATACCGAGACACCATGCGGAGCTTTATGGATCAATTTGCGATGATGAAAGGCCGTTTCCGACTTCACTTTAACCTAATTCAAAAAACGGGTTATACGTGGTTGGTTTTTATTTTTCATATTATGCGACTCTCTAAGTGATGGATCGTCAAGAAGAAGCAATGTATATACGTACTGGTTGGGAAGAACCGTGGGAATAATTAGGCTTGAATGTGACTCGAATTCATGACCTTGTGATTTCACTGCACTCTACTCTAACACTGATCCATTAGACTACACTCTATTTTTAGGAGAGCCTTTTTATAAAAACGCGGTTCAGGCTGAGATTAACCAAAATTTTAAGAGGATGTCTAGGCTGAGAGTAAAATAAGAAAGTCTTTATTTTGCTTATTTGTGTTTTTGGGATTGTGAGTAGTATAAATAAAGGTAAAAGGAATGTAAAACTGCAGTCTAACAGGACAACCAACTTTGGGGTTCACGGTGAGAGCATTCGCCTCCCACCAATGTGGCCTGGGTTCGATTCCCAGACTCGGAGTCATATGTGGGTTGAGTTTGTTGGTTTTCTCCTCTGCACCTCGAGGTTTTTCTTCGGGTATACCGGTTTTATCCTTTCCTCGAAAAATAATATTTGACTTGATTTGCATTAATTGCTCATTTCAGTTTACAGTGATATTTCGAAAATGGTCGACCAAACCAACCGTGTACAGGAACAAATATTGCGTGATCCTTTTTTTGTGAAATGATGACTGGCATTTATTAACAGTCCTATAAAGAGAACACTAAACAGCGACAAAACCCACCAAATACCACTGAGCATCCCAGAGTGGATCGTTGAAGCGAGGCACAATTCCTCTTGCTGTCATGCGATCGTGAAAGTGACCTCTCTTGACACGAATTCTCTCGTGTTGCTGTTCAGCCCACATCACCTGCAATGAAAAAAGCATTTTCCGATGGTAATTCTGGAATACTTGGAAAAAACCCGAGAGTTGCTTTGCTGGAGTCGAACTGACATAAGACCTTCCGATTACTGATTCGGATGCTTTACCGCTGAGCTATCGGAGACTCGTAGGAACTAGGTTTAAATGACAATTGCGTCATACTGTTATAGCGTGAAATTGAATGTCGAAATTGTGCATTATCGCGAATGTAATGAAGGAAATGCAATGTTAGCATATCCTTGTTTTATGAACCTCGACTAGGTCAGCAGGTCACATTGGTTAGTGCATGATAAAAAGCCTTCTCTGCCTGAAACAAGTAGACATTACCTGAGGGTCTTGCATGAGCTTTTCTGTGCGTTCATCCGCATTTCGTCTTGAGCGGTGTGGCTCTTCAGCATGCTCTAGATGAAAATAGTTTTCCAAAGTACCAATCTACAAAACAAAGAAAACGCAAAGTCCTGCTGTCGATATCTTTTGAATTTTCATTTGCAAATGGCTTTTAATTCATCGAAATGTTAATGAAGGGCTTGTAAAAGCTGGAAATAGAGTGGAACCATTGAGTCCACAACAACCAAGACAAACTTATCCCTTTTATTTAAACATCAATACCCACATGAAGAACTGAAACATTAATTCACCAGTCAGTTAAAATTAAGTTCATATCAATTCCTTTAGGGTATGGTTTTGTAAAACGTCAAAGGTTTGTAAACTGTTTGTAAGCTCTGATTATCGCAAAAGTGGGCAGAAAGACGATGTGAATAACTACAGGCCAATTGCAGTCTTACCTGTGCTTTCTAAAATTCTTGAAAGACACGTAACAAAGTGGCTAACACACGGTTTGGTGGAAAAGCCGGGGCGCGGGGTGCCGGGATGCGGGGTGCCGGGGTGCGGGGTACCGGGGTGCCGCGGCACCCCCCGGCACCCCGTGCTTTCCACGGCACCCGGCAACCCGCGCCCCGGCTTTTCCACCAAACCCTAACATACTACTTAAATGAGAACAATCTCATTTACATTCAGGGAAAACCATTTCACTGAAACCGCTCTTGTGAAACTAATAGACTGATGAACTACTTTTTACTATGGACAATGACAAGGTAATTGGTCTGATTTCAATCCGCTTAAAAAAGCTTTTGACGTTGTAAACTACAATATTTTCCTGCAGAAATTTAAGATTTATGGAGTTAGCGACTCAGCTTCATTCTCACCTATCAGATAGGAGGCAATGTGTGAGAGTCAACGAATGTACAACTCCTCTATTACCCATCAACCAAGGTATCCCTCAAGGAACCATTATCAGTGGACCTATACTATTTCTTCTCTTTATTAATGACATCCCATTACACGTCCAAAATTCTAATATCGATATTCATGCTGATGACGCTACGTTAACATCTTGCTCTAAGTGGAATAATATCTCTTCAGTAAAAAATAACATTCAAGGGGACATTCACCAATGGGCGAATATGAACGAAATGGTAATCAATGAAAAGAAGACCGAATCTATGCTTGTCATTGGAAAGCGATTGAGAAAACGCATGAATCAAGATCGACACCAAAATGGCGATTTTACCATTGCCTTGAATGACTGACAGATTGAAAGAGTGAGATCACACAAATTCCTTGGGGTAGAGATTGATGACCGCTTAACTTTTGAAAATCACTGTAATGCTCTCGCTAACAGGGTGTCAAAAAGAATTGGTCTAGTGAAATATATCAGTCCATACTTGAAGAGACACCATGAGAAAACATACTACAATGCTGTCATCAAACCGGCTCTCCTATACGGCGCTACCATCTGGACATCAACATCTAAGGAAAACCTGAGTAACATTTTTAGACTACAGAAAAGAGCTGCAAGGATCATCCTGGATGCAAACCCACGCTCACGCTCATTGCCCTTGTTCAACACTTAAACTGGCTTCCTTTCTATCAAGACGCGTCCGCCAACAGGTGCACATTGATTCTCAAGAGAATACTCGGAAAAGCACCTGAATGCCTGAAATCTATGCTTCAACCGAATTAAAATAAAGTCCATTGATTGAGTGATTGATTGATTGACTGTATATTGTGCATGAATCACATCCATTCTCCCTTGTTCCGGGATAAAATAAAGAGCTCATATCCATAAAAATCTCTCTGCTCAATCATAAATTACCAAAAGAGCGATTGATTTGTGATTTGTTGGGCTTTGTATTAATTCGCCCGAGAAATGAGAGACAATACCAAATACCAATGATACGCGTAACAGCTCGAACATGCCTACGTTTCATCATCTTTTGAGTATTCCAGGGTGTGTTCGAGTGAGGAATCTGGATTTGGATATTGTCGGGTTTCCAATCGCAAACAGAAAAATATACTTTGTCGAATTCTGTGTTTAATTGAAAAACCAGAAGATTCAGATTTTATGACAGTGAAACGCACCGAGGCAGAAGATCTTAAAATCACAGTATCATCAAGCCCCTCAGATATTTAAACTCACCCTCAGTTACAATACAATTAAGCAAATAGATGTTTATTTTTACTTGCACGAGCCCCTCCCTCTTTCTCAAGATTTTGTTACAGTGATAGGATTTGAATATCAAACTATGGGAAAACTTGAATTGCACATTGAATTTTCCTGAATGAAGCGTCGATTAAGGCTTCCTTGCCTTCATGTTGCCAGCGACAAAAGGTACATTTGTCTGTCGTCAAACTTTAATTTGCAAAGAGATCAGCGCATATCGGATAAAGAAACGGGAATGTCAGAAAGTGTCTTAATTGTTGAAATAATCGTAAATAAAAAGAGTGATTATCTCAAATTACATCTAGTACTCAACAGTGTCAAGTGAAGTTGAATATTGTCATGAAGTCACCAGCCAAACCAACGTTGCTCTTTATGGCATGGTGTTGAAGAAACCATGCACCGTTTGCTGTTCTTGTCAGCAAACTTCACGATAAAATAATTGTCAACGGTATTTTATCATCTCTTTTAACAACCGCCAAAAATGAAATTGTATTACACTCTCTGACTTAGTTTGCGAACAAACATGTGCCCTCATTTGTCTCCAAACTGGCAAACATCACTCCCCGAAGCAATCAGCTCATAATATTTACTACCAGCAATCGACTGACACCTGTAAATTTCTTGCCTCTCATCTGGATCGAGCCCATATTTTTGTAAGAAATTAAATGAGTGCGTGAGACATAAAGCATAGGCGAATATTTCGAAAAATTACCATCAAATCCAACACAGAAAATGCCGGGATTTGTAGTTCACCGAGTATTTGTCTAACCTTGCCGGGTGGCCAGTGTTTAAGAGCCAGGCAGGCTACAGAAAACATTACACTAAAAATTTATATTAAATACAGGGAAGTGCTTGTCAACTCCGCAACACGGAATGCTCTGCTAAGACTTCCTGTTTCATTGTTACTGAAATACTCACTAGTTCCACCTTTTCAAACCCATGAGATCTCGCAATTCTCTTGGCTGTTTCAATGCCACCCTCCACCTTAATAGCCCATCCGTTGGTGTAGAATTTTCCGGCGTTTTTATCAAGAGCACGAGTTAAACTGATCGATAGCTGGTGCCACGCTGTTAAAAAGATACATAATATTATCTTGGCGAGGCCCAAAGACCGTACACTTCGAAACATCGCATCGCTCCTAATTTTTTCGTGGAGAAAATCCCATGGCGAAAAAATCTAAGAGCTCCGACTATTTATAATTAACATCAACAGAGATGTTGGTCATCCGTCGTACGATTGGCACCTGTCACTTATTGTTATTATCAATTGATCTTTAACACGGATGAGCCAATCTCAACACAATTACGTCATATGCGGGAAAACCGTATGTGACAACGAACAGCTGAGCTCTCAAGTGTTATGGGATGAAAATGAAAACTTTATCGTGCACATTGATTGTTATGTCCATCAGCTGCGATTTATTGCAAAAATTAATGGCTTGCGCCCTATGGTTTTCAAGTTTACCCCCCGCTAAATTTTAAGAACTGACCTGTTTTTTTGTGTCAGACATGTTGCGCGTACAAGGTGTTTTCCGTAAGCTGTTGCCAACCTACTTGGTGGACATAGACACAATCATTGGCTTGTGTTTTCTGGTTTTTAATTTTATTGAATGGTATCGTCCTGTCGATCTTAAAGAAAACTGAAACAAATTTCTACGAGGAACTTTAAAAAATGAAATTAACCCATATGGCTCGGTCTGTTTTATTGAAATTGGTTTACTCACAACATGCATTTTATTATGTACGATGCAATAGAAGTAGAGATTTAAATCTATTTTATTGTGAGGACTGTAATTCAAATGACAATATGTGAAAGCAACATTGCAACCTACAAGTATAAACTGTGATCGGTTTCTGCTGATGACTCTCTTTTCCCTGTTCCTCTCGACTAAATCGTACGTCTACGTTTTTTATTTTTTGCGTTCGCAAGTGGTTAAAGGTTAATGCGCAAAAATCGACTGATTATCGTGGAGGTTCCAGCTGTTTTGGTTTTCCAAACGACATTGTGAATAGATTGCGGTAGATGTAGATTGTAGCATAAAGTGAGTGCATCCGACATGGCGCAATAAGCAACAAAACACGTGTCACCCCGAAATAAGCCTTCGCGATGAAGGGCTAATCGGACGCCATAAAGTACATAAGCGACAGTAGATGAAAAAAGAACATAATTTTCTGTTTTTTGAATAAGAATGAAGAAAATTGCATACACTTGCTTTTTTTAAGCAGATCTAACGCGCTAATGGCTTCTTTTGTTAGCTATATACTGTATGACTGAATGATGATGTTCTTTTAGGTCGCCCGTGAATTTATTTTAAACTTAATTGTCAAGTTATATAAACTTTAATCTCTGAATTACTAAATGCCTTGATCGAAAATACTAAACACTGCAGGGAAAGTCATGATGATACACATTTTTACATGGCGTTTCGTATGCCCCAAAAAACATCTTCAGTTACATATATTTTTTTTATATCTTATACAGTCCTTTTAAGATATTAATGATATTTTAACATTAACAAATTAACAAACATTACAGCAGCTTTTCAAGTCCAATTGCCAATGTTAACAAAAAAAATTCAAATTTTGTTTTAACTTATTCAGTAGGTTTGAGAATTGTTCTTCGTCTCAAATCTTGTATCAGTGGTAAATTCTTTGGTTTCGTTATATAACCGTTACTTCTCAAGGTGTTTATCTGGGCAAACAAAATGTTAAGTTATGATAAAAGAGAGAACGTTCATCACCTCTGTCTGCTCTGTCTTATTTTTGATCAAATTTAAATCCCGGGTAAACATAAGCATTTACCATGTCACTAAATGACCGTTCAGTTTCACCCAAAATGCAAATGGAGGGTAAAATTCAATCTGGTAAAATAAAACGAGATTGTTTAAGCAATAAAGGACGTTTTCCGTGTTTCCATAGCCTCATCTAAACACGAGGGGGAGTTGGGAGATTCGAGACAGTTATGCAAACCCGAGAAGCAGTCGAGGGTTTGCATAACTGTCGAGAATTCTCCCAACTTCCCCGAGTTGGAAACACGGGAAAAAGTCCTCTATTGCTTTTATAAAATATTTCTCAAAGATAAGTCGACAAATGAAGGAAGCAACTGAAGGAAAATTCTTGATTGAAACAGATTTTCTTGATACACGCTCATATTTCCTACCAGCCAATCTAAACGCGCGTCTGACAGCATACAACCAATCAAGATTCGTGATGTCACAGCCGTATTTCCATGCTCTCATTTAAACACAGCTATTGACCAATGAGAGTGAGCGTACTATCCCAATTATTTTATAAATATATCTAGATGACAGTGACGCAGGCATACTATAAAGAATAGTTTTGCAAAGGGGCCGAAGGCTAAACTCTTCTTTCGTTCTCTCGACACCGAGCAAAACTGTCTGTGGGGAAGATTTCCCTCGTCTCTAATACATTTTGCACGATTTCCATCATAATGGACTATTGCCTGAGTATAATCACTTCAATAAAATGAATTGACCTTGAGCTGGCGCGGATCAAAAATGTTTTATCGTCAACATCATCATTATTAATAAACATTAAAAACTAAAGACTGCAATGCCGGATAACGACCTTTGCATTACGTTGGATCAAAACGGACAGTGATAAGCACAAACACACCACTGTTAGGACAGATCAAACAACGTTCACGAAGGCATTCTCTTCAAAATGGAACTACGGTCGGCCAAACCTAGCATGATCAGCACTCAAACTAGAAAGCAGACGCAGAATTTCATGAATTTTTTTTTATTATTTTATGCCGTGGCTGATCTCTTGGTGATCTGATCTATTGCAACTCTCTAGCTGAAGGAAGAGGATGGTATTGGGCATTCCATAGTTTCTCTCTTAATAGACCATTTTCCAATTCTCACGGCTGGACTGGATCTAGCATGAAATAGAGGCTAATGCGGGCAAATTAATTTGCGTGTGAAAATATTTGCCAGGATAAGCCTCCATTTCATGCTAGATCCAGTCCAGCCGTGAGAATTTGAAAATGGTCTATTGCGCGGGTATGATCAGTTGAGGGTTGCCCTTTGGCCATTTGTCACAATTGTTTGTCTCCAGAAATGCCCAAATTAGATGGAGGCTGATTTCAATAAGCGTCACGAAGTGTCCCCTTACTCTTCTCCCCAGATGTCGCGGAATACAGACAAAAAACGTCACGAATTGTCTCCCAAATGCTGCTCTTTAAGTAAAGATTAACTGCTGCATTTACCCAAAGCTTAAAACATCGCTAACCATTATCCTTACCTTGTTGTTGAAAGTAGGTAGCAATTGCTTAAACTTTAAAGGGGCACTTCATAGTGGATGTCAAAATTGGGCGTGCATCTAATTAGGTGCATTTCTGGACATAAGTGATTGTTTGTGACGTAACCTTTGCGCAATCCGATTATATGAGAAAGGTAATGGATCTTATAGCTCTTTCTAGAATGACTGGCGAAATATATGAGATAGGTGAAGTGTCACTGATGCTCATTGTGTTTTAGCTATGGCGCACTGACGAGGGCCAACAAGCCCGAAACTGTGTCTGCTTTCTAGTTTGAACGCTGATCATGCTACGGTTAATTACGTTTGGCCCACCGTAGTTCCATTCCTTAATACAATACAATACAATACAACCTTTATTTAAACACGATATTAAATTCAAAGCTAAAAGCTCGAGGTCGCAAACTCTGTCATACATAACCTTCATAAGCCTACTGAGACTCCAACATGATGATGTGATGTTTCTAGGCAACTGATACTGCCAAGCAATTATTGGTAATTGGTTGATCCTGACAGCTGACCTAGATTACCTAACTTGTTATTAGCCTTACTAGAAGTGTACAAATTTGATATATTTGTGTATGCTTAATCGATTTTGTTGTGTAAGCAGACCTTTCCAGCCAATCATAACCCTTACATAGTAATTTTTTTTATCTTTGGGATTTTGGATGGTCACCCTAACTCCAAACCCTTAAAAACATGTCTACAAAATATGTGAAAATACAGCATCGCAGACCTGGTATTAATACGACTCTTAAGCTAACTTTTATATAAGCCTCTCCGAAATCATCCTCCATTCGTAAGCGTCTCTAATTCCACATGTATTTTGCTGTTTTTGGTGTGATTATACCTTGTCAATTTCTGCTCATAGTTCCCGTTATGGGCTCA
>NC_090884.1:25517366-25522366 GCF_036669925.1 Montipora capricornis
TGCGCAACGCCGCTGTGACAATTCATGAACTCCTGGAATGGCTGCCATAAACTTTCGGCTATTATCCGAGATGATGTCAGCTATTCTTTTGTTGATAACACACAATCTGTCTTTGTTCAGATAAGAAACTCTGGACTTCGATCTGAGCATTGACTTAAGGAGTGGCGTCATCCACGGCGGATCACGTGACGACATAGATACAGTTCTGAACGGCAGGCACTTGTCCATATGTCCGTGAATCTTTTCTTCCAACACAAAAACCGCTAGCTGAACATCAGGAGCAGCGAGCACATTATCCCAATTTTCCTCCGCGAGCGCAGTGTAAAGTGCAGTTTTACCGTTCTCTCTACAATCTCGTATCTGGACTTTAAAGCGGATTGGTTTTAACTTAGTACCAGCTGAAAGAATAACAGCCGTGTGGTCGGTCTTAATTGACAATTGAAATGGGTTACACTTGTTGAATAAATCTGGACGATTAGTCAAGCAATTATCCATACACGCGTCACCTCTGGTCGGGAAATCTACGAAAACCAGGTGATTGAGGTCACCACCGCATACAAAGACAGTGTTTGGGTCATTGTCTAGTGTATTGTCAAGAAAATGAATAAGATGACCCATTAAATAAAGTTCCAGGTAATTATGCTTTAGGGGATTGTAGAGTCCAGAAATTAACATACGGTGCCCCGAGGGAAGAAGAATGGTAACACAGATCATTTCGTAACGATCAGATCTGTAAACATCGACTTTGCGTAGATTGTCCCTTATGTAGATTGCAACTCCTCCTTTACTCCTTTTATCAGTGCCACCCCAGTTCCTTTCTCGTCTGAGAATCGAGTAATTTGGAATATTCACAATAGCATCACGCATGTCTGGTTTTAGATGTGTTTCCGAAACAACACAAATATCAATGTCCATATTCTTCATATCTGCTTCAAGTGCGATAGGTACCCTTACTCGATTCTTAGTTTTTGTCAAAGGACAAATGTTCATAAACATGAACTTGGGCACGGCAAACTCAGTTCTCCTCCGTACATTCAAAACCAGCAAGCGAGCTAAATAAAAGAGACATCTTTTTCCAGCTATACGCTTAACTCGCATCTTGCACGTTCCGTCTCTGTTACCTGTGACAACACTGATGTTCTGTTTTAGGCGGTTGAGACAGCAAGAGTGCAGTCTCTCGCTTTGGCCACCACGCTTCCCTCTATATTTAAGGATCCCCAAAGCTTTACAAGTGATCACCGCTTCTGTAGGACTTTTCCACCCAAACTTGCGGAATGATAACAAGGTATCGAGACTGATAACGATCCGCTGAATATGGCGATGCTCCAAGGGAAAAATGTCATCGCGCTTGTTACAGTTGGAGTCTTTGGTTTGACTTGCTGCATCCATAGATAATAGGTCTGGACCTGGATTCAGTTCAATATCACCCAAAATTGTGATGTTTAAGAATATCCCTTTTTCTGGAGCCGCCAAGAACGTCAACCCACGGGTCTTCCATGCCACAATAGCTCGTCGAATCCTCCTCTGCGAAGAACTAGCAAACCGAACTCTAGCGTTAAAGCGCAAAGGAGAGTCTAGTCGGCTCTGGAAAAAACTACTAGTGTTTTCTGTGTATGTTAGAGTTTCCTGAGAGCTGTTGCTATCGTCCAAAGAAGGATGAAAATTATTAAAAAGTATAAAAAGTACGAGAGCAACGAACGGCGTGGCAGCCATATTGACGCCTGATTACATTATTATTATTATTATTATTACTTAAGTGGAACCACTTTTCCTACTCATTAAAGGAGAATTATTATTCAGAAAGATAATGTTCTATTGTACTATAATAGGACCAAATGGCAGTTAGACATGACAAGACAAGACAACTTTATTACATTTTTGCACATAATACAGTAATAACAGACCTGGCACCGCAGGTAGCGAAAGCTAATCGAGGCGGGCCAGGAAAAATAAAAATAAATGAAATCTGCTGACCCTCGTTTAAAGGAAAAAGAAACGTATTACAGAAAAGGCAAAAGAAGAACTACTTAACAGAAACTCGTATTGCACTGGTTCATTTAGGCTACATAGCAAATGCGAAGAATCTGGGACAAAACAGGATCGGAAAATAAGGATGTACAGCTATGAAGAGCAGAGAATAACCAGTTAAAAGGAACAGATTTTATCACAACGACAGCTCGCCTTTTGTCTGAAATGCTACAATTTTAGTAGGTCGTATGATAAGAAACAAAAGCTCTTTATTGCGTTTACTGAACGATTAATCAAAATAGGAACAGCTGTTCCATTTATTGCAAAAGAGAACAAAAGAAAATAGGACCACACCAACAGGAACTATCATTCCCTAAGCGACAAAAAAAGAGCAAGGCATTCCTTCTGAATAAACGAATGGGAATTTGTTCCTAAATAGATACCACGGAAAGAGGCATTCCTTTTCAATAAACGAACGAGGGTCTTATTGTTCCACATGACGACAGAGAGAAGCGTTGGTTCCTAGTTGAGCAGTTATGGTTCCGAAAGAAAAAATTTCAAGGAACAATAGTTCCGTCATGTGCGTAATCTGCGTGTTCCTAAATGGAACAAAGACAAAAACGCGTGGAACACATTCTTGTGAAAAAAAAAGCATCATATCTCGCCTTGGAAGCATTAATGTTTTAGCAAGAAAGTGGTGCTGATTCTGCTGCTGATTACACTGAGATTTTACAAAACGCTGGAGCCACTGCGGCCCCAAAAAGAACCCGTGTTCAAGACCCGTTCTGACCATTCATAAGCAGTCCCTGGGCCAATGTGGCCCAGGATCGATTCCCGGATTCTACGCCATATGTGGGTTGAGTTTGTAGGTTCTCTACTCTGCTCCAAGAGGATTTTCCCCGGGTACTCAGGTTTTCCTCTCTCCTTAAAAACCAACATTTGCAGGCGTAGCTCAGTTGGCTAGTGCACGGCTTTCGGAGCAAGGGGTCCCCAGTTCGATCCTCGGTGACTTCAACGTCTGTTTCCACTTTCCTCTGACCCGTGTAGCTATAGCTTTAAATATCCGTGAAACGGAGCACTGACAGAGGGAGGGGGGTAAAAGGCGCACCTTCGGCTTTCATTGATACCAGTTTCATAACTGAAGGAACTACCGACGTTAAATAAATTGACTTACTTTACTTTACTTTTTACTTCTCAGCTGTACTTGTACATGTAGATAGCCAACTGGTTTGCCTCCGGCCAGTTGGGATTCTTAACAGTTGTTGTTGTTGTTGTTGTTCTGTTCTGTTCTGTTATCTCGTTAAGTGTTTCATGGGTCCCGGAAAGCCCGTATGGGGACTGATCAATTCTCTATTGTCTTGTACTTTGCTTTGTGCAATATCAAAAGACTCATGCTTTTAATTTGTGTCTTTTTAATTTGACAACTGAAGTGTCATTTTACAAAATGACAATATGATCTTTAAATATTCTGTGCAAGACATTTAGTACTCAATGTTTTTTTCGGAGGGGGTAAATTTCTTTTTTAAGTACTAACTCGAGGGCGTTTTAAACGAGCATTATTAAGACAAAAAAAAAGGAGAAAAAAGAGACCTTGTGGTATTAATACCTCTGTCCCTAACTGTGGACTGGCCTTAACCGGTACTCCACTTGCAATCCTGAAGGGGGCCCATGGTCTTTCTCAAGTCTGAGCTTAGCATTCACGGGTAGATTAAAATTGTCGATGAAGTAACAAATTTTGTTTGATTTGTTTTGCTCAAAGTTTAGTTTTCGTCCTTCCTGTGAAGCCAAATGATTCACATTATTAATCAAAACACCAAAATTTCTCAGGCAATCAGTTAAACATTATATTCGATGGACCTGCTTAAAAAGAGAAAGCACGTTGCTGTTGTCGCCTTGAAGTCTGACGTAAGGAGGCTCCCTAGAGTTTTAGGGCTTCGCGCAAGCTGGGCTCTAGTATGGCACGTAAAGCCTAAATCGCGCGCGTTTTTCCGACCAAATCTGTAAAATTAACTGCAATTTTTTTTTAATTGGCTGAGTTCTAACCACGTACACTTCGTAAAAAATACCTTATATTTGTTAACATTTATCAGAGCTAATCGAATATATTTAGAAAAATGACAAATAACCGAATATTAGCAAAATTGACTTTTAACCACTTCAAAATGTCAGGCAACATCATTTCCATAATTTGACAAAGGATAAAAAAATTTTACTGAAGGAAAGTATAAATATTAAGGAATTTAGGCCAAAAATAGGAATATATCTGCCTGTCATAAGATTGATGTTGCCATGGCAACGGCCATAATCCAAAAATGGACACCCAAAAAATAAGCCTTATAATATCGGTACCCATACTGGTAAGTCTCTATAGGGAAAACGTTGAGAAAAAATAATTAGGTTTCCTTTTGTAACTCGTGTCCTGTAGTGAGGGGTATTAGCAAACATTCTAGGGAGCCACCTTAAAAAGCGATTTATATATGGAAACTGAACCCATTAGCTTTACTAACATGTTTTAAAATGCATTATCACAAATATTTTCTGTTTGGACATACCTAGACATTAACCACATTATTCCACGTGTTTTCTTACATATGGCTGGCTTGGGATGAAATTTATCAGCTTAACCTCACACAGTGCTGTTCATCAATAAGGGTTGTGAGTATCGTACTTATCAGAGAAGACTAGAGTGTTGCTCTTAGATTTTCAGTTTAAGGAAAATTTAAGAGTTGAGAGACGAATAGGCCCTTTGTATGACCGTGTCACGTGACCTTGTTAATCAATACATAGGATTCTACCATTTCTCCATTTCTTAAGTCATCTTTATTTTCCTTTTTAGTCATTAATCATTTTATTTAGTAGATTTTATGTATAGTATAATGAGGGCCACTAGTTTATCAGTTTTTACTGTATACTGTTTTACCCTCGTTAAATAAAGTTATCTTCTTCTTCCTCTTCTTCTTCTTCATAAAGAAATGGTCGTGGTACAAAATACGTGCCAGAAATCGAAAGAGCGTGATCAAATTAGTAGGAAT
>NC_090884.1:25524866-25527366 GCF_036669925.1 Montipora capricornis
ATTGCGTGCGAAGAGATGGGAACAGTTTGACGGAATTGAGTGTGCGAATTTGTCTTTCCGATGGACCGCAAACAAACAGAAATCAAAGATCTGCCGTAGCACGTGCGAATCCAAAAAACCCTCAACACCTTGATTTGATTTTGACATTTCCCGTCGTGCATCAACCAATCAGAAACGACATGAAACCACAAAATAATTACTGTTACTGGTTGCGGTTTAGTTTTCTCGCGCCAGATTGGCTTTTTACTTGAAACACAACATTTCATAAATATTTCTAGTGTTCATAGTTTTCGGATTGTCACAGCATTGTAACAAATATATTTCTATATACAAGAAATTCCCGCAGCGAGTTTTCCTGCTTAGATAGGAGACAATCAATTAAAAACTGATCTTTTAGGGATTTGAACTCTCTTTCCAACCTTTAATTAAAAGGATTGCGTGATTTGTTGAGTTAGTAAATGTCGCATACACCTTTTTCCAAAATGGCTGCCATTTTAGTATTCTTTTGTTTGATTGCAAATTGGCCCTTTTGGCCTCGTTCGAATTTAAATATTCTTTTGAATTTTACGTTTGAAAGCGAGATCAAGAGGGCCAATTTGCAAGGAAACAAAAAAATACTAAAATGGCGGCCATTTTGGAATAAGGTGTATTACAGAGTGCGTAGGATTCTAGCCAATCAGAGAGGGGTACAGAAATCCCGGTAGAATTGCGAGATATCAGAACACGTTTTTGGGAGTCCAGGCTAAAGAAGAATGGTCAGCTCCGTGTTTGTCTAGATCCTAAGAACCTTAACCGGGTGACTCTGCGAGAAAACTATGAGATGCCGACGGTTGAGGACGGAGTGTAACGCGCTTGCACGGGGAAAATGTGTTCACTGTGCTAGATGTTCGCAACGAGTTTTGGCATGTTAGTCTCGATGACAAGTTGTGTTATCTTACAACCTTTTAGACACCATTTGGGCGTTACCGTTGGAAAAAGATATCCTCGACACTAGAGGTTTTCCAACGAAAAATACACGAAATGATAGAGGGGCTTACCAGCGTTGAGATTGTTGCCGATGATTTCATTGCAGTAGGATTTGGTGACAGATATGATTATGGAGTTCAGGACCACCACCGTAACTTGTTATCGTTCCTTGATCGATGTGACGAGTAAACCCAGAGAGGATGTAATTGCGACAGTCCAAGGTATTGTTCTTTGGTCATGTTGCATCAGACAAAGGCCTCCAAGTTGATCCGGCAAAGGTTAGAGCCATCACAGAGATGGCAGCTCCTACCGATAAAGCTGCCGGAAATTGTTAAAATAGTGTAAGGCCTTAGTTGACGGACTTCGAGAGTGAGGGCTCGTGTGGATATGACTTGGTTGTAAGTTAGAGTGATCTTTTGGTGTGGTGATTTCTTCGGGACAAGAAAACTGTTAAACTACACTGGGCTTGTGCGTCTTGCTAGAACGTCTGCTGACAGCGTTTGCTCTGCAAAAGGTCTCCAAAGAAAGCATTTGCAGACCACACGGTTGCTTCTCCTCGATTGATGCAGCAAATAATTTGGGGGATGTAACATATGTTCAACTTACCACTTGTTCCAATATACTTCTTCGCGAGTTCACTTTCCTCTCTAGTTCCACTGACCCTAAATCTTCCTCATTACTCGAACGACTATACACTCTTGCTCCAGATCTCTCCTGAATTGTTTTTACTCTACTGCCTTTTGCTCCGATGACAAAATGTTTTAAATCGTATATACAAAGTCCACCAGTTCCTCTTTAACCTGGAAAGTGGACAATGGGTAATGTGTCAAAATGGAAGGATGCCAAAAGCTTCGACATGGCTTCTGATTTATAAGGGGATGAACATGTACATGAACTGAATCGACTTTGGAGGGACGGTGTTGAAGCTTAGAAGGAAGATTAGAATTTGGCGTTGCATATTTGTGTTTATAAAACTAGATCTTTGGTGCTTTTACGTTACCGTTACAGATTTGCGGAAATTGGAAGGAATATACAAACTTTTATAGTGCAAGACCTCGTGCTAATAAGATATTAATTGTGTCGGTCTTTGCCAAAAGGACAATGAGAGATTAATTAATGTTTACTGTTTTCTTTTTTGTCTGTACAAATGCTAAATGTTAAAAGAGGACACGCTTGGACAAATGTAAGCTGTACCCGCAGGCCTGTAACCGTGTGCCCCCCCCCCCCCCCCCCACAGTCCCCAAAGGTCCGCATTTTGATACTCAATATCCAAGTTAATGAGTGCTGTCGGTTAAACTGAAGTTTAAAACTTAACAGTGATATTTAAACAAAATCAAATAATGGAAAAAGCAGTAATGTATTATCACTGCCAAGACACTGTAGACATCACTGCCAAGCCGGCCACTTCTGCTGGAGAGAACAGGGCAGCCACAACACCGGGAACTTTATCCCCTACTCTTCGCGAATAGTACTTGGGTTATTTAACGTCCCACGGGGAACTTATGAACACTTGAAGATATTTGTGAGACGGGAC
>NC_090884.1:25574866-25577366 GCF_036669925.1 Montipora capricornis
CAAATGCTTGTAGGACTTCATCAAGGACATTTAGGAGTGGTGTAGATGAAGGCCCTAGCTAGAAGCTACATCTGGTGGCCCTGGATCGACAAGGAAATTGAAGAACCGCAAGGACATGCTCCGGATGCCAGCTAATGCAGGCTGAACCTAGTACAGCACCTGTACATCCATGGGAATGGCCACCGTCGCCTTGGCAGCGAATCCATATTGATTTCGCCGGGCCCTTCCTTGGCTGCATGTTTTTGATTGTCGTGGATGCTCATTCTAGATGGTTGGAAGTAGAGAAAATGGACACCACGACCTCAACGAAAACCATTGAGAAACTGCAGAACTTATTTTCTAGGTATGGCATGCCGTCCCAGCTAGTGAGTAACAAAGGTCCACATGGAATCAAATTTCTGACATCAGCTCCATACCATCCTGCCAGCAATGGTCTAGCCGAGCGTTGTGTACAGAGTTTCAAATAAGCCATGAAAAGTGAAACAGAAGTAAAACCTCTGAACATTAAGCTGGCAACGTTCTTGCTTGCTTACAGGAATACCCCCATTCAACGACTGGAGAAGCGCCATCTCAGCTATTTTTGGGAAGACGATTACGGACCCGACTGGAATTGCTGAAACCCGATCTCCGCTTGAAGATAAGCAACCGTCAGATGGACTAAGTAGTCACGAAGGGTGGTGCTGTAACCAGAGAATTCTCCATCGGTCAGACAGTGATAGCACGGAATTACACCGGTAGTACAAAGTGGGTACCTGGCATTATGCGAAAACAACTTGGCCCACTCTCTTACAAAGTAGAAGTCAAACCTGGCTTAGTGTGGCGTCGACACACAGACCAACTGAGGGATACTAGAATTCCAGTGACAACAAGCAGCGGCCGAGTTGTTACCTAGACATACAATCCAGGTTGAGAGTCGTGGGGACCCAGTGACCGAAGCCAGTGAGGAGACAACAGCCAGTCACATGGAGAGTGATGTTCCGCTACCAAGTCCAGTGGCTGACCTTGCAGATAGTAGTCCACCAAATTTGAGTGAGCCTGTGACTGACCCTGTTCCTGTTAGACGATATCCGGTCCGAGTGCGGAAGCCCCCAGCTAGGCTGAATTTATGAACCCTGAAGTGACATTAAGACTGTGCTTACTTCAATAACCGTGTTGTGTTTGATTTCAATTTTCAGAACTTTATTAGTTACCATATCGCATGCACTAGCTAGTGGGGAGGAGTTGTGGTGTTTTGGGCCAGCGGCCAATACACATTGAACATGCGTACCTACGCGTCATTCTAAAACATGCCGTTCGAAGCAAAGACATGACAATCCCAACCGGTTTATTCTGACAAATGGTAAGCACCCCTAATTTCCTCGAAACTAGAGGTCCAAACATGTTTCTCCCCTAACCGTTTCCTCGTCTGCAGCTTAGGGATTCTACGGAATCTTTACTCAACATTTATCACTAAACCATGACAAAATGTATTACATTCACTGTAATGCTAATCATCAGCGTTTATTTGACTGAAATCCCACGCAAGTACGCATTGCGGACCTATTTTTTAATGCCCTGTGCATGAATATAACATAACTGTAACAAAGTTTGTTAAAATTCTGGATAGTACATTATTTAATGGAATTACCTTATTATACGCCCAAAAATCTTATAGAAATGTCAATTAGAGGCATTTGTTAAGACGGATATGTAATAGAGAGGGAAAAAGATGCAAGGAGGAGGTAAAGTTTTAATTAACAAAATGTTAGTACAAGTGCTGTTCAACCTTTAAATTATATCGAAAACAATAACGTTAATTTGAGACCAAGACTTTATCTTACTTCATTAATAAAGTTGACAAAACATTATGTAGTCAACGAGTTCGTCATTAAGATGACTATGCTAACAATACTCGAACTCTTACGTGGTGGTGATTATCATAACAAAACTGCAACTTGACGTTAAAACGCAGCTTTTCTGTGATCACATGAAGGGGACTTGCACAATGTCGAAACATTACATAACAGACAGCAGAAAGCCACTAGTTCCTGGGTAAGCAAATATCTTCATATGAACTGTGGATTAAAGTTTCAATATGAAGTCAAAAGCTCTGTCTAAAAGTTAAGCAATTTATGAATGCGAGAGTCCACATTAAGTACAGTAAAATCGGCCAAGCAGAGAACGGCCTGGGACAGAAAATATGTAATCAAAGGTTGACTTGCCAAACAATGGATGGTCAAACTCCTAAGTGATAGTGAATATTGTAACAAAAACTGAAACGAGTTTAAAACACAACTTTGATGTGATCGAATGAACGAAAGACTGGCCTAACATGAATGGTTCAAACTTTCATTATAAGACACAACAGAAAGGCAACAGTTGCTGGCTAGAGTGAATACTGGCAAATAACATGAGCATCAAATCTCGGCTATGGAATCGACGTCTATAAGGTAACTGACTTTATTATGTTTCGGAGTCCACATCAAATGTAACAGTAAAGTTCGCCGTGCTGAGAATGGCC
>NC_090884.1:25582366-25599866 GCF_036669925.1 Montipora capricornis
TTTAGGTCAAGACAAGGTTTACAATCTGCAGGACTTTTGGCTATCGTGACTTTCATGATAATTTTAAGAAGCGTCTCGTAGTGTTTCTTCTAGAACGAGATTTTCTTTGAAACAGTTGCACCAGTGGTATAAAACAAATACCTATTTGCAGTAACGCTAGAGTTTCAATGTAACCTTCCTTCAGTTTCCTTTGGCCGGCTTTTATGAAGCGTCTTCACACGACGGAACGCCAATTGGGTTAGTGTCCCCCGAACTGACAAAGAAACGGCAACCATACTGGTGTATTAAACTAACTAATGTCCAGTGAGTTCAACTCAATCTTTATAGGCTAACATCACAACACTTATTTTCTCTAGGGTTAAAAAGGCATAGCCGCTTCTCTAGGAGCAAGGATGGCACAGTCGGTTAGTGCGCGGCCTTGGTGCAAGAGGTCCTGAGTTCGATTCCCGGATCTCGCATCCTTGTTTCGACTCCTTTCCTTTCCGTGTAGCTAAGTAGCTTTAAATACCCGTAAAACGGAGCACTGATGGAGAAGGGGGAGTAAAATGAGCGCACCGTCGACCTCAGGTTTGTCAGTTGAATTACTGTTACGAGTTATCGACGTTAAATAAGGTCTACTTTACCCTACCACGTGAGTACAAAACGCTCTTTTGTTACACCATACGATGTACTAGCACCTGACAGTTTGAGTTGGATGCTTAGGTTAACTGTTTAGTTCTTTATCTGCAGCTGAAGTATTTTCGATGAAAGGCAAAATCCAGACAAAACAAAATTGAAGAAATGCCATGCCGATTATTAGAGATCACAAAAAGAGGGGAATGACCCGCAAATAGGAATAAAGAGTCAGAAATTCAATCGAGTACAATAGTGTTTAGTGCAAAAGTGCCCTTTCTAAAAGCAATATACAACAAAACAGGTGATGTAGTTTCAAAGGGAATTTTGACGTTCTATATAAGAAATATATTTTGATGTTGGTGGGGGGAAGACCTGAAGCATCATCCAAAGAATCGTTAAGAATATTTTTTTGAGGATAGTATTTTAAACTTCTGCAACTTACCAGTTAAGGCGACAGTGAGATCGGTAATTTGTTGAGATGACATGTCCTGAATCTGAAGATTTTCAGGTAGCACTGGACCTTAAATAACGAGGCAAAGGTCTCAGAAACTGCTATGTTGAAGAGGTCTTGAACAATTATCTTCTTATTTAGATCCAAAGGCTGAGAGGCCAATACATTGTTTTTAGGATTTTAGACAGCTAAATTAGGTGCTGGCGGTCAATAAAGTTCCTTTCCCTCGAAAGTTACTGATAACCGTATCAATAAAATCATGTACACGACAGTCGTTAACCCCGACCAAGAATTATGAAAATTTTTGAGCGACATTTGAAACAGAATACCTCTAAACATAAAAATAGTCACATACATACCGGCAAGCAGATTTCCAGTTTAAATACAACTCTATTTTCTATTTGCTTGTTATTTATTTATTCATTTTTTATTCATTTAAGGATAAATTCATGTCTATGACTAAGGACATTTTATCAATCAGTCAATCAGAGATTGCCTTTTACCACATAAAGTAAAGCAAAACGCACAAGAGATCCCAAAATTTGACATCTACAGGATTAATCAAATACCAATATTAAAAGATATAAAGACATTTATACCACTATTTTCTCACCTGTCGTTCCAGCTGGTGTGATTTCCCTCAAGTGCTGGACAACGTCAAGTCTGCCACAACATTTAGCTTCTCGTGTAAAGCGGCGGATCAGTGCCTTGGTCTCAACATCTGGGTTGTCCAGTGAGGCTTCACTGAGTAGAACAATAGCTCTTTCTTCGCTTTCTAAAGAATTTGAAAATTTAACGTTGAAATACATACAAACTTTACTGCAACTCCCTGCAAGGGTTTTTCAGTTACAAAACTACATAACTAGCATACTAGTTACTAAATACGCATTAAAAATTAGTGGAATACGATACGAAAGAGAAGGAAAACTACAATGGATTTACTATTTACAATTTCATAGATTAATCAGAAAAAAAGTGGGTCAGCAAGTCCTTTCCTAAAAACTTTGACAGAGTCTGAAGATAACATCGTCTCTTTGTCAACAACGACATCCTTTTTAAGTCCAGACTTGGTACAAACGATTGGTTTCTTCGCACTGCACAACTCAGAGAGCGACCAGCAATGAAGACCGTGCTCCTCGTTGCATCCTTCAAGATCATGTGAATCCCAGTAATGCACAAGAGACCCTCCTGGACAGCACACTGGGCACAGCACCGCCCTTTCATATCTCATGTTTCTTAACCAGAAAAACTCTTTGCGCATGCTCTCTAACATCAAGCCTAGCTGCCAGCAAATAACACTGGCACAAGCATATGCAGTTGCCTTTTGCTGGTCTTCTGCGTAAATAGCAACTTCAACAGTCGACGTGTGGCATACGAAGATCACAGAACAGATTTTGTCTCCACACGTAATGAATCTAACAACGTTCTGGAACAACTCAAGTTCCGCTGGCCTTAAAAATGTGCCTTTGCCCCACCGAAAGAAGTGTACGACAAATCGATGAAACAAACCCGCAGGGACTTTTCCAGATTTAAATTTGACAAGCAGTGATGGGATTTGTGCTGAAGAAACCACCTCCACAATTTCAGTAGATGGACGGGTTTTCAGCATAGATGGTACCAAGTAACTCTTTGGATTTTCCGAAGACAAAAGGCACAGCAAACTAAATTTTTCCATGATTGTAATAAGACCTTCGTACAGTCCTTCCTTTTCGCTTAAAGTTCCCCAAACATGACTCAACAGTTCCTCGTGCAAGATTCCTTCCTTTTCAAGCTTGGACCAGAGGTCAACAAATTCCTTTTCCTTTCTGTTATAGCGCTTGACAGTTATTACATTTTTAAACACATCGATTAACCACTGCATATCTAATACCACCAATTCGTTCAAAGCTGGGGTGTCATCAAAATGAATCAAAATTCGCAGGTCATGCAAATAGTTCATCACTGTCTCAAACTCTACGTCATCAACGATATCGCAAGATTTTGCAATGTCCTTTGCCCTTTCACGGGTAACAAAGTGCTTTCCTTCTTCTTTTAATTCTCGTAGAGCCTTGTCAAATTTTAGCCATTTGATTGGAATGGTTTCGCTAACATGTGGTAATCCTTTCGCAACGTCATACACTTCTTCTCTCAAACTTTTCACTTCCGGACACTCAAACTCTGTACCGGATTTTGTGTTATCCACAACGAAAACGTCAGACAAGTGGATTCCATATGGTTTGCTCTTTAGACATCCAAAGATCTCATGGGCAATCTCTGTCGGACGTTTCTTCTTATCATAGGGTGTATCGGCATGAGTGCACACTAAAAAGACAGGAGGTAGCTTTCGTGGCAACATCCTATTCACAGCAGCAGTTTTATCTGCGCTCTTGGGGGCATCTCCCGCCAGAGATGCCACAGACCACATCCAAAAATCCAGGTAATCTAAATTGGTCTTTAGATTAACGCTCTCTTGAAATTTCTTGTATACACCTTGTTTTACAACGGGCTTGGCCATGTCGTGAGGATTTAAGCTGAGATCATACACCAAACAGTAGATTGCTTGTTCTGTTAGGAAGATCGGATGCGTGTCGTAGTAAACTGATTGACCAGCAAAATCCCACAGAGTTAAAAACACATGTTCTCTGTTATTGTCTAAGTCACCTTTAAGTAACGTTTCAGTTTCCACTGGTAGGATACGGTTGAAATCAGTACGAGCTTCTTGACTGTGCAATGATGGGAAGGGTGAGATTTCAGGCACATCTTTCTTGGGAATTTGTTTGTATGTTTCACTGTGTCCGGTATGCCTTTCTGGTTGAATGGTATCTGTCATTGTCGCTCTTTCCCATTCATCATCCGAGGGAGTTTTTGTATCTTCTGTGCTTGTTTTAGACAAGAGGCTTTCATTTCCCTTCATTAAGTCGTGCACAATTTTCATTGCTGCATGACGGTCAAACGACATATCTCCTTCACCATCTTGCTGTTCAGGTACAGTCCCTGTTCTGAACGCGTCAGTGGTCACCTTGAAATACGAAGGATCCACATCTATTCCCACGGTGCTATCTTCTTCCGGGTCAAAACAGATCCCTTTAAACGACTTCTTTAAGCTCGTCTTTCCGGCTCTATCTTGTCCAATCAGCATTATTGGAACTCTCTTGAGGGACGTTCTACCGTCAGCGAGGGCCTTGAAATAGGATTACACAGCTGATAAACCACGTGCAAGAATTTCAGGAGGAACTAGAATTCGAAAGAACAAATTAAATATTAAATCTGAAAAATGAGGCCTGCTTTTGCCAATTACAAATGTGGGATTTGGAAATGTTCTTGAGGACAGCTTGAAGTGTAAGGACATTTGGAAGAGCACATCCAAACCTGGGGACGAAACATGGAAGGAAAATACTTCTATATATTTGAACTTGGGAGTGTGTATGGCTCAGTGAAAGGGATCATTGCAGTTATGAAGGAAATTGAGCAGCTGTCTACATCTACATCTACATCTACATAATTAATTTAAAAAATTCTACAAGGACATTCACAAATTCCAGTGCAAAGATAAAATGAGTAAATAAATATCTGCAACTAAGGTAATAAATAATTGTGGTATAACAATGATGAAATAAATAATTGTTTTAGTGTAATTTTCAGCGGTGAAGTGCAAAACAACGGGCTAAAACAAGATAAAAAGGCACGAAAAGTGCTTTATTGGCTTGGCAACCGCACCTCCAAAATGTTATATTCACCGGGTAGCGCGGTGAATATAACACTAAATTCTTATATTCACCGTTGAAAATTATACTAATAATTGGTTGGACTAAAACTTAATCGGAGATAAAATTATGTGAAAGAAGCAAGAAAAAATCCATTCTCAGTGAAGGAGATTCAAACCCATGACCGTGCAATTGCACTGCACTTGGTCTACCAACTGAGCTATCAAGCCAACTGTAAGTAGAAGTCTGAAAAAAATTCATGCTCAGTGAACGGGATTCGAACCCATGACCATGCGATGGATATCAAGCCAACTGGGAACTGATCACTTGTAAGTAGAAAGTCCGGGTTCAAAATCCAATCCACGGATATGATTTATTCCCTTATTTTCCCTGCTACCTCAAGTCTTTGGTCACAGCGTCCTAAATTAACGATAATAGTAAATTACCAATTAATGATAATCGTTAGTTTAGAGAGGATATCATGTTGGAAATAGGTCCATGCTCAGTGAACAGGATTCGAACCAATGACCATGCAAATGCGATGCACTTACTCTTTCAACTGACTTATCAAGCCAACTGAGAGTTGTTCACTTGCAAGTTCGTATTGTATCCCGTAGTTGGTGAATATACCAATACTGAGAAGTATTTGATATGCGGAGTAGTTCTAGATTTTTTCAGGCTTCTTTAGAAAGTTTTCATAACTGCGATGACCACTTTCTTTGAGACCTTAGTCCACTTAGTTTCTGATTCTAAACGTGGCATCCTTCAGGGAAAAATAATTATTATACCAAACGCGCGCACAATATTTGGTTACGCCCAGATATATATGTTTCAAACACCAAATGAACCCGTCCACAAATCTTTTGAAAATCAACTCAAAAATCGAAGAGGATTCAGGATCTCTTCCCTTAAGTATAAGTCTTTCATTGCCGTGAAATCTCTGAGTTTGTTTTAAGCCCCATTTGGAGTTATAAAGGCAAGAATACACACTCAACTGAAGAAAACGTTTGGCCTTAGAGTTCCCCTCGCCACTCCCTCACCCCATTAATCTGCTGCGTTACCAGCGTGGTGGCCTTGATGGTGTAGTGGCTTAGCATGCCTGACTAGTAATCAGGGAGACGTGGGTTCGAGTCCCGCTCAAGGCAGAAACCAATTTTTCTGATGAGTGTGTGAACAATATTCGTTTCATGAAAAACAACCAACAATTCGTTAATGCAGTGGTTACGCCCTCGGAAGAGTCAGTCTGTTGAATCCAAACCGTAGCTATTTTTCCTCCAATACAAGATCAGCATGATTACTTTCAGTACAATATTTACATTACAAACCTGAGGCACCTTCATGTTTAATTTCGTGAATGATAGAACTTTGGACTTTCCTTACAAAATGGAAGAAATCAGGAAGCTTTTTAGTTATTTCTGCAGGTTCCCAATTTCCACTGTCAAGCAACTCGTCCCACTCTTTGCAATGAAGATGGAAGTCGGTCTCCTAAAAACGAAAAATAAAATGGAACTCGTATGTTTGTCTCCTAACAGAACGAGAAATAAAAGAGATGTCTGGTTATGGTAGATAAATACAAACACGCTGTGATTAAAAGCAAAAAAGCGAATTAACTACATTTCACATCCCAACTCATTTAATTTTGTACATGAAGTTAAAATATCTCAAGGGTATGTAGTTGGCTGATTGTAAGGTTCTCTGCCTGTGAAAATTTGGGGCGAACAACCGTTGAATTATCGTAAATTTTTTCCAAAGTACGTTAACTTAGCAAAGATTGAATTCAAAGGACATGAACGCACAGATACTGTAGTACTCTTAAGAATAGTAACAAGAATATTTAGTGAGGCTTAAAGCATTAAAATGAAAAACTTGCTAAACAAACAGGAATAATCGAACTTGCTGCAAATGTTGGTAAAACTGGCTTCTCCCATTGGATGTGTTATGTATGCCTTTTTTGCTTAAACATGAAACATAGACGTGGTAGAACCATAAGCCCCCGGGGTTTTTTATTGTTAGTTCCTTACTTAAAGCACGAATTATTTACGGGATAAAACCATTTTGACTTTATTTTTTGTTTATCCTTGACGAAAAGCAATCAAATAAAGAAAACCAAGAACAAAACAATCTAAAATGAGTTAAAACAAGAAGAGGTGGAAAAATAATAAATATCCCCTAGCATAGGAAGTTTGCAATAAGAGTGTACCGCTATACTGAGTAGGTACCACCACAGTCTTGCATTTTCCTTTAAAAATGAGAGTGCCAAATAAACTTCCGACAGGAAATCGAATAATTGGAATATCTTTTTGGATTGAAACCGGCAAAAAATTCAGGACATTTTTTTTCCCAAACCGTTTTCCACCTGAACACGAAAACCGTCGACTGTTAAGAGCTTTAGTTGACGTAGTATGCCCGTGTAGCCGCGTCGAGCTACAGAAAGCACGTGAAAAATTAAGCCTCGTTTATGTTTAGGTGTCCTGATTACAATCGAAAAATAGTACCTGGTCAGCAGTCAACATAAAAAAAAAACATCTGACCTCATTGAGCTCTAAAGGTGATCCCGGGATATTTTCACGTGATCTTGGTCAGCGGATACCTTGTCTTGACAGATGTCAATTGACCATAACATGGATGTCCAATATCAGATGTACGCTGTAAATATTGGCCTTAGTGATTATTACTATAAGGATATTATTAAATTGTTAGGCAACTTCGTGCCAGGAAGCCAGGATTACCATGAGAAAAGCAACTCATGGGGTTACCATATTTTCTTACCAATGGATCTTCACGCGTGCGCCTTTGGTATTTTAGTTATTTTTCAATTTTAATTTTTGCTTGAAATGGAGGGGGCTAATCCCACCCCCCCCCCCCCCTCCAATTATATTTTCATAGTCATGTTTTGTAAGATACCGCATCCCTGCGCATGACTGAAAGATGCAAACATTTTCCGAAAAATGGTTAACTCTGCCTCCTCGACAAACTCCAGTGAAGAGATAGAAGGTTACAACATCTATAGGCTCGATCGTTTACAGAAAACTGGCGCTGGAGTCTGCGTGTATGTCAGGCATGGCTCAAAGGCAAGTTTTAAAGGACCTTGAAGGGATTGGAGAATCTGAACTTCACCAACTATGGCTGCAAGTGAAAAACAAGAAAATGCGATCGTTTTTGCTGTGTGTTGTTTATACACCTCCCTAGATTGGCCTCTCATGCCTAGCAAATGAACTCATGCATAATTATGGGAAAGCTCTATCACTCAAAAAGGAGATCGCGCTGACAGGAGATGTAAATTGGGATTTACTGGTCAAGCACCCTAGAGAAGATGCGCTGCTCCCATTTTGTACCTCTGTGAACGCTACCCAGCTGACAGATAACCTTACCAGGGTCATTAAATCATCGTGCTGCTTCATCGATGCTAATTGTGATAGTATTAAATCACGATCAAGTTAAGAAATCGAGTAGAGCGCTTGAATTGACTATTAGTGACCATTATTTAGTCTATGCCTCTTTGACCTGAACGCTCCTAACCTAGCTCCGAACTTCATTCCCCACGCGAAGTTTTAAGAACTATAAAGCTGATCAGTTTTCTAATGATATTGGACATATCCCTCGAGACATCGCACAGCTTCAAAAGGAGTCAGTCGACGAAAAATTGGAGGCTTTCAACGATTTAATTGTTTCTCACATGTTTCAATGCTCATGCAGCAATGAAAACAGTAAAAGTTAAGGCGCAAACCAAGTCCAGTCATCACCGCAGAAATTAGGGAGCTTATAACGGCAAAGAACCAACTCAACAAGAAGGCTTGGAGAAGTGAAATTGGAACGCCGGACTGGGCTGGGAAGCATTTATGCGTCTAAGGCAAGGAATAAAGCAGTCTATTAGACAAGCGGAACGCGACTTTTATAACAAAGGCAATAGTGGCTGCATATGGAAGAAAATACTAGAAATCGTCAGTACACAAAGCAGATCAGTGTACTGGCGAATGAGTTCAATCATTAACGGGGCAAATAAACCAAAAGAACTTGCAAGATCATATGATCTCCTCAATCACTACTAACGTGCCCCATCCCGATGATCATCAGTAATTTGTTTCAGCCAGGAACCTGTGCGGATGTACAGAAGGTGATTTAGCTATGCCCAGACTAGTAGTTAGAATACAATACGTACAAATTTTATTAGCACTCCCCAAGGGGGCTTTTAAAACTAATATTACTAAATACTGTACGTTACATTAAAATCAAAATCAATTAAAATGTAGAAAGGTAAGATAAAAGGCATGCCGAGAAATTGCAAAATTGATATGCAAGAGTGTAAAACTATGTGACGAAATTGTGCTATGAAGATGAAAATGCACGTAAGAGTTTACCTCGTAATGTTCTTCTAAAAGTATTAAGAGATTCGCTTTCCTTAAGATTACTTTCTAGACTATCCCATGATAACACTGTTCGATAAAAAAGGTCCTTTGACCTGTAGTGGTCTTAAAAAAAGAGAACTATCTAATAGTTGCGAATTAGGCAGTTAATTAGTAGTTAAGGAAAGGTTACGTTTATACAAACGTTGACCGTGTAGCACCTATATTTTAAACAGAATTAACTGAAGAGAGTGTAGTGTAACGTGAAGTGCTAGATTTCTATCCCATATGAACCACGTGAGCGTTAGCCCTACTGATAGAACTGGGTCCACACAAGGACAGAGAAAAACTCTGACCAGGGTGGGAATTGATCCCACGACCTTTGGTTCCTTGTACTTGTACATGTTAATTGCCGTGACTTAAACATCTTCAGTTCCCACGTTGTAGCTGACGTTGTAGCTCAGCTCAGTCGGTAGAGCGGCAGAGATCTAACCCGAAGGTCGTGGGTTCAATTCCCACCCTGGTCAGAGTTTTTCTCTGCCCTTGTGTGAGCCCAGTTCCATCAGTAGGGATAACGCTCACGTGGTTCATATGGGATAGAAATATAGCACTTCACGTTACACTACACTCTCTTTACTTAATAGTTAAGAATGCCTTGAACAGCGTTCACGCATTGCAATATCATTGTCGGAACCACTACCACTAACCCACAGTGTACCACAGGGCTCAAATTTTGGGTCCCATGCTTTTTGGCCTCTACATGAATGATCTTCCTGAAGTTATCAAGTCAAGTAACATTGAGTCCTATCTTGATGAAACGAAAATATATCTGTCGCCCTCAACGAAGGGTTTGGATACATGTTTACGCCAAGTTGCTCAAGACCTTCAACATGTGGCTGAGTGGTGTTGTGCACATCATCTACTGATTAATCCTGACAAGACTAAGCTGATGCTGTTTGGAGTGTAATGTGAAGTGCTAGATTTCTATCCCATATCCAGGTCCCATAGACCAGGGTGGGTCAGAGTTTTTCTCTGTCCTTGTGTGGGCCCATTTCCATCAGTAGGGTTAACGCTCACATGGTTCATATGGGATAGAAATCTAGCACTTCACATTACACTCTATTCAGTTAACTCTGTTTAAAATATGACCGTTTGTATAAACGTAGCCTTTCCTTGAGCTCCTATCTAAGATGCGTAATATTACCGTGCCCTTCCTGCCAAGGGATCTGGGCCTTATACTTGACTCAAAGCTGACTTTTAATTCCCCCCTTTTACCTACATTATGCCAAATTAATAGGGTCCGGCACTAACAGCTTATTTTCTAGAGGTTTTTTGTACATTATTTTTGAACTCAATAGTTTTCAGTAAACTGTATTCTATTTCTCAACAGTATGGTCCGGGACCTCGTGTGGATATATTTACAAACTACAGCTGATGCAAAGTATTGCGGCCCGTATTTGAATGAACGCTAGAAATCTTGATCACATTTCAATATTGAATGAACTTAGATGGCTCACCATTGAAGAACTTCTGAACTTGCGCAACATAACTATGATTTATAAATACATTAACAGCTTAGCTCCAACCTATTTAAGTTCTAAATAAAACTTTTTAAACGTTCTGAGACGCACTCATGTAACACTGGACACAAAAACAAACTCAGTTTACCCAGATGTAGGTTATCTGCAACACAACGTGGCTTCTAGCTTGGAGCACTTAGACCTTGGATTAACCTTTCTATCGCTACGCGGAACTCGCACTCAGTTTCACAGTTCAAGAAGAGCGTGAAAAGTGAAATGTGGCGAACAAATTATGGAGATTAGTTGGATTTGGAGATAACGTATGCTAGATAGATATCTACTTATTTGAATTTACACAAGTTATTTGTTTTAAGAAAGAATGGAACTAGGTATATTTTAGATTGTACTTTTTTTTGGTTTCCTTACTCCGTGTAAATTAACTCTGAAAAGCCCCTTGGGGAGAATTAATAAAGTGTATTGCATTGAATGATGTAGGCTTTTGAGCAGGGGCAAGAATATTTCAATGTCTCTGACATCGAACGGTATTAGCTGAGGGTCTGTTGTTTTTGTACAGCTGGAAGCGTGGCTTTGTGGTTAGTTTGTTTTGGGTAGTACGCTGTTGAACTTCTCAACTACGATAGTGGAATAGCCAACTGGTCTCCCTCCCAATTGAGATTGAAAAATGTTATGTTATGAATTCACTATTTTTTTTTCATTGGCTCTGAAAAACCCCTGAGAAAAGCGGTTTATAGAGTCTTATTGCTCATGTGATCAGTAACCTTGTTTTCCCACCGAAGCAAAAGAAAACGTTTGTGTGACAATAGAGCTCAATTCCCGGAGGATTAGTTAAGAACACCATTATGGCCGCCGTTCCATTTTTTAGGGACACCAACATGGCCGCCGTGACGCCACGTGAAAACACTGTATTGAGTAAATATTATTTAATGTTTATTTTTTTCAATTATTTATATTTATGGCCTAAAACATTCTCCGATGACAAAGACAACTATTAAAGAGTAATGTGAAGTGCTAGGTTACCCTTTAATAGTTAAGTCTGTTGCAATAGAAGTGCTACATGGCCAACGTTTGCAAAAACGTAACCCTTCCTTGTACCTCTCCCATGACAAAGGTTATGTATTTTGCAGTTGTAGGCTGTTTTTTAATTCCACCTCTTTGAATTGATTGGCTTGTATAACTTGCCCTTAACCGAGGCCCCCACCTGGCATCCCCTAAGTTAAAAGTTACACAGAAACACAGAAACTCTGGACAGAAACCAAGGAATCAAGGTTAAAAGAAGGTGGTCTTAGTCACACCTTTTTGACGCCAATTCCCTTGTGTGTACTCTCCTTAGAGAGAATAATTGAGAAGTCTTCCGAGAAACGATACTTAGCTCGTTTTGAACAGCGCATATAGGACAGCTGAAATCCATCTGGTACAAATTTCTCATCTGGAAGACGAAGTCCAAAACCATCTTCATCTGAAAATGTAACTTTGGAGAGATATCTCAGCAAAGCATTTCTTGTGTCCTCTTTGGGCACTAAGTCCATGTCACGAGCATTGTCTAAAATAAAGGGAGAGAAGCAACTATGTAAACCAGGGTGAACACATTATCACCATTGAAACAAAAAAAATTGAAAAATATCTGCTTTCCCTATCGATGACAAAGGAAGGGAATTTGCTCAGCATCAACAATTTTACTCGGTTTTCTTTCAAATCTGACCAGTTATTTCTCTTCGCGTACCGCTGGAAACCTCCTAGAAAGGTATTAATCCGACACTTGATAATGATGATGCAAACGCCTTTAAATACAACGCTTTTATTTAGGTCCACACTAATATTTTTTGCATGCATACGTTGTCGACGCTTGACAGTAATGTACACGCATTAGAAAGATTCATTATGTTATTTAACATACCTGCTAGTACAAGCATAGCGAGTCTGCAATCAAATTTGCAGCCAGGAAATAAGATGTTTGCCCGCAGATAGTTTTGAGGTCGTAAAATTAACCATCCACGGCATCGAGAACTCGTAAATGGGTCATTAAAGTCCACTTCGTCCAAAATGTTCTTTACCTCAGCATAAGGGATTGGTATACCCTCCCACTTTTCTCCAACATTCTGTTTTGTGACCCATACCTGGAAGAGAAAAGACCAGTCCAATCTACAGGGTTCGTTTTCAGTACACCTGGCTTCAACGTAATACTAAACCAAAGAAAGCTCCCTTCATGCTCCAGTCTTGTTATCTACCAAGAAGGAACAAAGCTACGAGGCTGTAAACGGGGCTTGCTTTACGATGTACGTTCTTGCAGTTATGTTGCCATTATACAAAAGCAAAAGTTGGAGAACTTCATTTGAAGAAATCATAAGGAAACTACTGTTTATTCTCTTAACTGCAGGATTCTCATCTCTGATGGTATTCCAATAATACTACAAGCTGAGATATAACTCAGTTACCCTACCGCCATACCGCCGCAGCATTTTCTAGTTAACTAGAAGATCTTTCTAGTCATTCCAGACAAGAATTTCAGTCAAATGGTCAAAACCGTTATCCTTAAGGTGACTGAACACAGTTTTTAAGTACTTATACTCCCATTTCTGTGATATTTATACAGTTTGTGCCTGGAAGCTCAAACTTGGTCACTGATGAGTGCAACCATCAAGGTTTCTATTTTGACAGTTAAGGTGGTCTGTAGGCTGTTACTATGGTAATGCATTTAAATTGGAACAGGGCCTAAAGGATGATTATTTCTCATTTATGCAAAATTTTCTCATTAGTTTGTTGCAGCATTTGCTTACTTAAAATAATAAAAATAAAGTACTTTTAACAACTGTTATATCATTACAACAGACAGATTTTTCATAATTAGCTGATAGACCTTATTTAGTTTTATCTCGCTCATATACGGCTGCATATCATTTGCATATCATTTTTGGCACGCCAAAACAAAATGGCGGAAGTTAATGAAGTTCTAGCCTCATTTGCATCAAATCCGCTATTTTTAATGAGGTCATCGCATTCACCACCTGTCACGCCCGGGTCTGCCTCTACCAGGCCTTGCTTAACCTCAACGAATGCGATTCTGACACGCACTCGGTCGTCTACGACCATTGATGCAACGATCTACCCTTGCTCCCAGCGCGGGGCGCCTCTTCTTTCCGATTTCAAAGACGATATCAACACCAGGGATTACATCTTTGAATACTGCTCAGGTGGCCCCAAGAATTACGGGTACCAGATGCACCGAGGCAAAGTCATTTCCAAAGTCCGAGGGTGCGTAATTGAACTTCTATGTCTTCCGTCAAAACATAGATATGGTTTATCAATTAAACATGCTAACCATGAACACCTTTGCTTAAAAATAATTAATAAAACTATAGTGCTTTATTGTTTCTAAGATGGTATCTATAATATTGAGCAGCCTGACCAGACATTTCAATAAAGTGGTCGGATTAACGAAGTAATTTTATAAAGAAAATAACGACTGGGGACTTCCAAAAGTGATCGTTGGTGGTCGGAGTGGTCGGATTAATAAGGTTTCCAGATAAGATAGGCTCAGTCTCCAGCCGTAGGTCGCGGGCGCACTGAGACACCCACGGCTGGAGACTGAGCCTTCAGATAAGAAAAGAACTGAACTTTCGTTCGGGCAACAATAAAGTGGTGGTCATAAAAGGGTTGTCGTATTATCGAGGAAATCTTAAGGCGGGGTTGTACTGTATTTAGGGACACCAAACAAAAAATACTTACAGTGATCAATCTTGGATGAGACGAATGCATGAATGTGCGTGATACACATTATTTCTTTAGGTAAAAACACCTCCATAAAGGTCTGTGAAAATTCGGTGTCACATACCTGGTATGGGGTAATAGGGTGCGGGTAATATGCTCATGGCCTTACCTTGAATTTTAATTCACCTCCATTTGGCATTTTAAATGCTAAATCATATCTTGATAGATAGTCGTCATATTCAGGATGCAACTCATTGCCCAAGTGTTGTTGCACAAATTTCTCATCGAAGTTGATCCCTCCTTTAAATACAGTTTTCCCCTTCGTTCCCTCCAAGAGCTTGTGGACAGCGTTTTCAATACTCCACTCACGATCAGTGTCTAACAAACACACAAATAAGAACAAAGAAACATACAGGCCTAGTCAATCAGATCCAACTTGCTGGTACCAGTTCAACATAATCCAGCATGCTGCACTTGTTTGGGCACCATGTTGGACGATTTTGAGAGATAATGGATGATGTTGAACGAAGACTGATTCCCATCAAACATCGAACATGGTCTTCATCATCATCATCATCGACATTCCATTCCTGTATTTTATTCTTGGGCGTCAACAACAATATTGAATGTATTTGGCCACGGTATTCAACATTGTTGAATGCATGCATGCCTATTAAAGTGAAACAGAACTATTGGCATCCATGTTGATGATCATGAATTCACCAGTCGCCCTGTGAGTAAAAACCAACAGAATGGGAAGTGGGAAAAGTTCTAAATCTTTGAACAATAAAAGATTCACAACGTCTCTTCAAATAGAAAGGGAAAAGGAAAAAGGAGCTCTGTGGCGGCTAGGCTTGGGGAATCACGAAGTTTATCCGAGGGAGAAGCTGAGACATTGACTGATCTACTACAACAAAGACCATGCATGCATGGGGCTCAATGCAGTTGGTAAAAAATCCTTGGATCATTGTTCACCGCAAGAATGAAATGAAAAAAACAATTAAAAAGCAGAAATAATCCATTTCACGGATCTGACATCTGGAATGTTTGGAAATTCCAACCAACATTTTGTCGTATACATGTACATGTACATTGCACCCAAGAGCAAACATTGCCAAATTTACCTTGTTAAACATTTGTATAAATTACGTACTAAAAGGGCACACAAAGATTATCCTTTCCCACCGGATACGACCACCATTTAGCTCTTAGTGGTTACAATATTTCAGTCACATCCATGTATCTGCAAACTGAAAATAATACCTTCATCGGGCTGGTGAATAAAAACGGTTCCAAAGTGACACCATATATCGGCTTTCAGATGATGTTTTGTTTCCATTTCACGTTTATGCGTTTCAAGCGAGTGCAACAATTCTACCGCTAAATCCTTAAAATAAATTGGGTCATTCCCAGGACTGAGAAATTCCTGAAAAAGCAAAAGAAAAAGTGCTTTCAGAGAATCTTCATGATAACGATAACTGGCCCTGCCAATTAATTACTTCAAAAGGTTGATTAACTAACCAGTCATTCATTTACTTAATTAATAGATTAATTAATTAAATGGAAAGCCTTACTATCGGCCTTAGGGACCAAATTACGAGGAGTACATCTGGACAAGATTTGTGAGAAAGTGTATACAAGTCGCCTTTGGCAGCTGCTAAAATGGTCCATGTTTGATCCCCGAGTGCAGTACCACAGTCAGATGTACATTGTAATATTTCGCTCGGAGGCAATTTGATGAGGCAGCAAAATCATAGTACCCGGAGAAAAACCATGAGTCAGGTTGAGGTCAACCGAAACTCAGACTGACTTCAGTCTGACTCTTTCAGTCTGAGCATTACGCCAGCCTAACTCCAAGGATGCCGGCTGTATTACATGTAGCAAAAGAAAGAGTAAAAGGAGGGTCCAGAGGAAAAGTGACAGCAGAATGCATTGTCATAACAAAGGAGGATAAGACGGGGACAAATGACTGATCACCTGAAATGAATGGTGATGATGACGATGATGAGGATGGTCATGATGGTGATTGCTTTACTTAGTTGGGGGCATTTCAAACTAATATGTACGAGTCTTCAAACGAATATGTACGAGTCCTGACAAGAGACATGTACCTCTAGTTCATAACTTTGGATTGATCTTAACCGGTACCCTGCTTGGGCGCCATCTTCTTTATCCAATCTGAGGTTAGTATTTGCAGGCATATTAAAATCATCAATGTAGCAATGAATTCTGTTTGAACATTTTTGTTCACGCTTTACTTTTCCTCCTTCCTGAAAGCAAAGCCAAATGATATACATTATCAGTCGAATTGCCAACATTCATGGATGTACCCGTGCTGCCAAAATCTGCTAAAGAGCAGAAGGCATATTTCTATTACCCTTAAAAGTCTGACTGAAAGTGATCTCAAGTCTTTTCACTTCACTTTGCTTTTCCGTCATTTTACAAGCGAATATGTTTTGCGAGAAAACACGTAAAAACATTGTTACACGTAATATCACTGTAGGTAGTCAAACCTCTTTTTCCAGATAGCCATCTCATCCATTACCGTTTTCAACATGTTTTAAACCATGTTGTGTAAAATTTTAACAGAGGCCACAACATCGTGAACTCCATGCTCTACTCTTTTCAGACACTGTGTGGGTTCTTTAAAACTCTACTGTCATATTTAAGAACAAGGGTTGTGAGCAGGAATCTATAGCTTATCATTCTTATCTGAGAAGACTAGAAAGTTGCATTTCTAGAGCAGCAGTTTTCTCGGTTACATAAGATTCTGAAAGGTAGTCAATAAGTAAATCAAGACAATGCCCTGACGTTCTGCAGACTAGCACCCCACTCAATAAAGCCATCTAGGCGGATGGTTTCTCTCAGGCAAAACTGCTGAATGACCGCACAGGGTAGGCTTTGGAAAAGCTCTCCACAGAAAGCACTTCCAGAACACGAGGTTGCTTCTCCGAAATTAAAGCAGCAATTAAAGAGGGGGACAATTTTACTTACGTTTAAGTTACTGCAGTTGTAGAAATTCAGTCAGAAGGAAATTCAATCTGGAAAGCAGTATCTATATGCATATCTTGGATACCTCTTCGCAATGATATGCGCAGTGGGATATGCGTGGTGCAAAACAAGGGAATGACCTTAAGCAATAAGATTGCAATTCTCACTACC
>NC_090884.1:25604866-25609866 GCF_036669925.1 Montipora capricornis
CTGACCTAACTGCCGCTTTGGCTAAACAACTTGAATATTGTTTCTATTTGGTGTTTTTAGAATTGCTCTTGATGAGTCAACTAACCTTAGGGCAAAACTACCTCTAATCTGCATTTTAAACCCGAAATCTATGCTGACAGGTGGTGCCTAGCGTAGCTGCAGGACTTCAACCCTATGTACCAAGTCTACAACTTCTGGAGATCGCAGACTTGAGCCTGCCCTGATTAGGAGTATTGAAGCTATAATGCTTTCCATACAACCCTACAGTCCTGAGACTGAAGCCGCGTGCAGAGAAGACTAAGCTAGCAGCCTGCGTGACCTAACTGAGACAGAGCCTTTTTAACAGGAACTGAGAATGTAGCCCAACCTTGACATGAACTGAGAATGGCCTGTGTGACAGGACCTAGACTGTCAAGCCTTTATACAGGACCCTAAGACTATAAGCCTGCACCAGGAGCTGACATTGTAACCGCCGGTACATAGCTGGACTGGTGCCTTAACCATGCTAATGGTGACTGGAGCCACCCTGACAGCACTTGACGAAAAACGCTTTTGTCTGATATTTGGGCCTATTGCACATGCAAAGTGCTGTTTGGCTAACAATGTAGCTTACTCATGAACCCTATAGACTTTTATTAATTTGAATAATTTTCTTCCTTAATGTCGTGTTATGCTTCTGCGTAGACTGCCCTCTTCGATGATTTAGTTTCACTGAGCTCTTGTTGCAGCTTTAAACTTGGCGAGGGTTTAAAATATCTTTAATTGTGTCGGAAAAAAAAAAAAAAAAATTTCTGTTCCAAAACTGCTCGTCTGGTTATTATTCGAGCAGAACCTTTTCATACGACTGAACTCTTGGAACGACATCGTCAATACTAACTGAATTGGCGAGAACCCAATGCACAATTGATCTTATAACCTTCCAAAATCTTTCAGGTGCACTAACGATAAACCGTCGGCACTATTTTCTCCCCCAGTTATTTGCCTTCATGTTTGTTCGTTCGAAACTAACGTTTATTTCCTAACTGGTTCGTTAGCTAAATTCGGACCAAAACCTAACCTTGTCACCACAATTCTTGTATCAGACGGTCCCTGACATGAATTTGTTTAGGTGAGGGTAATTCGCTGCTGACAATGCTTCGGTAGGATCATCGGGTGATTCGTGGTGATCATAAACAACAACCAAACGAATTCCCCATCCAAAAAATTCCCTTCTTAATCCATCCAGATTAGGGCTTAGGTTTCCATCCCGTCCAAAATGTAAATTCGCAGGCCCTTTTTCAGGTCATCTTTCGAAGACGAGTCCATCCACTCAGCAGTTACTGATCCATCCATTTGGAGTGTTTATCACACTGTTCCATTAAATATTCCTCCAACCGAATCAAAACCCTGTACCGGGCCTTTTCAAATTTCAAAAAATCCACCCATGTTGGTTTGAACAATTGTGTGTCCATTTTTGACATCTCACTGAAATCTTCGCTCACACAGTTCACCTTTAATACACCTGGTCAAACTGAAACGACAGGGCAAATTTTACCCAAAACAAGACAGGAGGACAAAAAAAAAAACAAAAAGAAACACTTACGCCTTTCGTGGGGGCTTTCACAACGGATACCAAAAATGGTCTAAAACTCCAAAACCGAACTTAATTGCGCAATTTCAAAAACTAAACGAGCCTGAAGTTGTCAACCAACGTCGTCCGTTTTGTCAAAATCCCACTATCGGCGTCGCTAGGAATGTTTACACAATCCAACATGCATCCATGAAACTAATAAGTTCCCCATCGGAAAAGTCCACTCAACGGTAATGGATTTCCATTCATTCACTTTTGCACAAATCGGTAGTATCTTTGACATGACAGACAACAATTTTTTTTGCATTTTTGCAAACCCAAGGTGCGAGAAAACTTTATAACGAATAATCAAAACGAACGTTTAAAGAAGTAAAAGTGAACCAGAAGCCTAAAAAAACACAGCCAAAACAATTAAAGCAAGGTGACACACGCTTAACACCAACCCGGTGTGGACTTCCAAACAATAACAATCCAATGTGCACTTGTTTTGAAATTTCACCTTTTCTGACACATTTGGCACAAACCATCCTTCATCACCCCCATTTCACCCGGTCAATTAGCAGCCATGGACAGCTGTTTCGGCCTTTTGGGCCGCATCAGCATGGCGTAGCTAACATCACATCCATGTATTCACCCTTTTGCTTACACAAGATCAACCTGTATCTGCGCATCTGAATTCTTCTAAAATTCCTTCGCGCATCGTTCCCTTTGGTTACCACAATTCCTGAGGGTGTTTATCAAATCACCCCAAACACTGGATAAAAAAGTTCCAGTTCTGGATATAATAAAAAAAAAAAAAAATAATTAAAAAACAAACAAATAAAAAAAAAAAACAAACCAGTTGACCGAAGGATAAAATCTTCAGGCCTTTTACCGCGACCCACAGGCAGAGACAACCCAAAGGATCGTATAGACGTGTGACGTCACGTTTATTTTGAGACATTGTAACAGTCGATTCAACTAATCGACTGGGAAAAAAATCTTGTCTATAAAAACTTCAAATGGAAAATGGATCATAAAATGGAAAATGTTCCATAAAAACTTTTTTTCAAATCTTTCTTTTCGAAGACTTTTTTATGGACAGCCGATATAAATAGACAAGGCGTGCAACTTCCAACTACACGCGTAAAACGGCCGAGTGCCTCCCGAATTTAGCGGAGCGGAATATATCTCCCCCTCTTCCAAAGGACAAAAAAAAACTACGCCGTACCAACTTGGGCACGTGAAAGTCGATAGTTTTACTAGCCTCGTGCCATCAAATTTACACAGCTCTGCAACCTCAAAATCCTGCTTTATTTTCATTAAAAGCTTCGCTCAGGTCTTTGTTATTTCCAGAAGATGTGTAATACAGAAGTCATGCACCATTGAATTTGATCAAATTTGAAAAAGAACCAATCAAAAAGCGCAGATTTTCCCCAAGAGAGACAAAAGTTAAACTCTGCGCTTTTTGATTGGCGGGACATGGGGTATCAAATCCCGCTCAGGGCATAATAAAAAGTTTTTTCTCCCCAATGAAAAATGTCATGGCTCCACAAAGGGGTTTGTCCAAATTTTGGTCTTCCGTTCTTCAAAAACTTCAAAAATAACTACATTTCGCCCCCAAGGCTTGGACTGTGAATCCACAATGTGATCCCTCCTGGGGGGCGGGATGATCTAGCGCTGTTGGCTCGAAGAATGAAAAGAGCTGGAACCCAACGATGTAGTCATGTGATCCCGTACGAAATACTGACTGATCCCATTTTGAATGAAAAACACATATGCCGCGAGTGGGAATCGAACCCGCGTTTCCCTGGAGTACATGTCAGGTGTGCTAACCACTGCACCATCACGACAACCCTGTGCTGGAAACAGAGCAATCAGAGAGGTGATTTGTTAGCCGCGGGGCGGGGCCTCCCCGGCGTTTTATCATTCAGGAACAGGACTACATCGGAGCTGTACTAAGAGTGCTCTATACCCATGCGGTAGGGCAATTATAAATGAATGAATAATCAGGACACGATCATACTTTTGCCTCTGGTTTTTTCATACAGGTCTGTTTCGTACAGGACGTTTAGTTTGTCCTGCACTCATCAGTGTGTAACCAAGAGTGATTTTATTCGTTGAAGATTACCGCTTTTTAGTCATACATGGCCGTTCGTGTTGCACGCTCCTATTTACCTAACGTTCTTCAATAGGTATTTCTCATTGTGTCTACATTTACTAATCAACTCGTTGCGCTTATTGAGTGTTGCTGTTTGCGGCTGGCATATGATGTAATATTTTTCAGCTATGCATAAATTACAACGTTTTTGTCGCGTTAGTATAATGCGAGGCGTGACAAAGAATTTTCCACGAAATTGTATAGTCGGTGTTGCTGTCCTTTAATTGCCAAATGTATTTGCTCAGTTCAGTTGAGTTGCTCTTCGCTCTTGCTTTAAACGATGCTTATGGTTTGCGTACCTTGCTTTGAAATCAGTTGCTGTGAGTCCTACGTACTTTTCTTCCTTTTCGCTGGTCTTCACCGTTGCCTGATACACGATGTCTCTTGAGAGGCATTTTCCTTGTAATGGGCACGTGGTATTCCTCGGACAATTGCATTCTTCTGGACATTATCTTTGCTGCCCTTTTGCCAGTTTTCTTTTGTTATTTCCTTCGATGATTGTTCTTACGTTTGGCATACAACTGTAGGATAGTTTTATTGTGTTCTTGTTGAAGATCTTGTGTAATTTATTGCTTTTCGGAAAGCATTTACGGATAATTTACGGATAAATTGGTTTTCACGTTTTCGTTGTAGGGTGGGTTGAACCAGATGATGTTACGCTTCCTTTGCCGTCTCCCTGTCTTTGGAGCCACATCACAATAATAATTGAGTTTGAAAGATATCCACTGTCGCTCCACGCAAAACGCACAGTAGTATTCAAAAGAAAAGAGTCCCTGGAGGAAGAAAGGTAATAACAACGGTTTCGATGTAACGATGGGGAGCTTCGATGGGGCAGAATCAAATCATGTGAATTAGTGGTATGTTACATGCTTTCGCTATTACAAGCAAAACATGGGTCATCCTTTTGGCTATACAGAGATGATGGATTGGGCATAGTCAAAAGGGACACCAAGGCAAATTGAAAATATGAAGAAGGACATTTGCAAAACATTGAGAACGACCTACGAATTACGATCGAAGCCAACAAGAAAGTGGTCAATTTCCTTGATGTCACCCTAGACCTAAACACGGGAAAGCACATACCATACATGAAACCCAAACAACGTGTGTACAGTACGTCAACATCAAATCCAACCACCCCCCAATCATCTTAAAGAACATTCCTGAAGGAATCAACAAGCGACTGTCAGAAATTTCTTCGAGTGAGGAAGTCTTCAATGAAGCAGCCCCCGTATATCAAAAGGCGCTGAGCGACAGTGGATATGTTTACAAACTCAATTATGTTAGACC
>NC_090884.1:25619866-25629866 GCF_036669925.1 Montipora capricornis
TTCAGCGTTAATTTATAATTTCACATGTGAAATTACAAAATTGCCATGGTAACATCTCTTCTCAATCTGAGACAAGATGGCGTCGAGATTTAAGACAGTGACCATCAGTGAAGAAGTTACGAAATTAAAAGAAGCGGCAGAAAATTTAAATACGCGAAAGAGCACAATTGACTGGGTCAGGGTTTTGGAGAAGTGGTGTGACGAAAATAGCCTTGAGAACAACCTGGAGATGATTCTTCCCGAGCAGTTGGGTAAAGTACTCAAGCGATTTACGGTTGTAAGAGTAATAGTCTATTTGTCACCCACGACATTAAAAGGTAACCAAATGGTTTTCTCGTGAAATTAGGAAATAATTTCACAGGCATTTTGTCAAAATTCTGTAATTATTAAGGCACGTAATTATGACTTTACAAATTATTTTTAATTATTTATAATTTGGCTGTCTAAGCGTGGCTTCTTTTCCTCTGGTTCTTGCTTGTTCTTCTTCCTCTTGTTCTTCTTCTTCTTCTTTTTGTTGGCTTTATTCTTTTTCTTTTTACCTTCCATTTCATTCTTGTTCTCCTCTGCAAAAAAGATGTAGTCCAATTTAGGTCAAAACCTCTCTCCATTCCTTCTTGAACTAGATCAACCATTGTTCTGGTTTGAGCTTCTCTTTTTTTTGTGCATGATGAAAGCAGAGTTAATGAATAAAATAGGTCGGTGCTTTATTCCACAATTTGTGTGCATTGGTTTTACCAGATTGTATATTTAGCAATGCGACACTTCAAATGTGGATTTTTTTCGGAAGGCCAGAAAAGCCTGATCCTACAACACCGTTTCTTTTTAAAAACAAACTGGAATAACTGTTTCGACAAAAGAAGTTTTGAAAGCTGCCTTGAACTATTTACCATTATTTCCTTCATGTTCATCCTCCACTGTTTTTGACAAGTCCTCTGTCTTGTCCCCTTCCTGTGGTCCAAATGTCACCTACAGACAAGAAAAAGGGGTGGAAGTATGACAGTGGGCAAACTACTGTCATACTTCCACCTCGAGGGCTTTGGGCTAATTTTTAAATGAGCCATGTAGTGTGCATCACGCGCATCCATTGTTTAGAAAATGCAGCGTTTAATGCAGCAAAGCCATTTAAGGACGTTCGCACCCATTGCAACTGCGCATTCTCACAGCGCACACAAATTCACATGCAACGTCGTGTATCGAGTGCGCGCGTTAAGTGGTAAAATGAACAATGATAGGGAAGATGGCCATTGCTATAGCTTTGCTTGGATTTAACGATCTTGGATGTTTGGTGACCCCTACTTTTCTTTTCAGAAACAGATTTTATTTACAATTATCTTCACATTGTCCAAAAATGTCAGATTTCTGACCTCGGGACATGGAATCCTGCCATCTTGCAGCTGCAAGGTGCATGAAACTATGGTCGCCAAATGTGAACTTGTTCGTTAAGGAACCTCAACAGTTGACTAAATTCACTTGATGGGTCCACTTAAATAAAGTTTGGTAGAGAACATTTCACTTCAAAGATGTAATTGCAATATTTTTGGGCTTACAGACACCGGGCCTTATTCGCTAAAGAAGCCGGATTTTTTCAGATTTAGGTGTTCTACCATGCAAATTCTCTCTAAAACGATGTCGGTGACCCCCCATTTTTTTTACATTTCTGACATCACTAACTCATCATCTTTCACTGGTAACCTTTGCAGAAAAAAATCAATGTTAGAAAATTATTACTAAAAATTATTACTAAAATATTACTAGAAGAGTAAGAGGAAACAATAACAATCCGTGTAGTCCAGATCATCCCAGTCCAGCCAGTCCAGATCAACCCAGTCCCGCAAGTCCAGATCATCCCAGTCCAGCCAGTCCAGTTCAACCCAATCCAACCAGTCCAGATCAACCTAGTCCCGCAAGTCCAGATCAACCCGGTCTAGCCAGTCCAGATCAACCCAGTCCAGCCAGTCCAGATCAACCCAGTCCCGCAAGTCAAGATCATCCCAGTCCAGCCAGTCCAGATCAAACCAGTCCCGCAAGTCCAGATCAACCGGTCTAGCCAGTCCAGATCAACCCAGTCCCGCAAGTCAAGATCATCCCAGTCCAGCTAGTCCAGATCAACCCAGTCCCGCAAGTCCAGATCATCCCAGTCCAGCCAGTCCAGATCAACCCAGTCCCGCAAGTCCAGATCATCCCATTCCAGCCAGTCCAGATCAACCCAGTCCCGCAAGTCCAGATCATCCCATTCCAGCCAGTCCAGATCAACCCAGTCCCGCAAGTCCAGATCAACCCAGTCCCGCAAGTCCAGATCAACCCGGTCTAGCCAGTCCAGATCAACCCAGTCCTGCAAGTCAAGATCATCCCAGTCCAGCCAGTCCAGATCAACCCAGTCCTGCGAGTCCAGATCAATCCAGTCCAGCCAGTCCCGATCATTCCAGTCCAGCAAGTCCAGATCAACCTAGTCCAGCAAGTGCAGATCAAACCAGCCCAACAAGTCCAGATGAAGCCAGTCCAGCCAGTCCAGATCAACATGGTCTAATCATCTATTTATTGATATTTACAAACCTCACTATCTTCATAGGAGTCTTGAGACATGTCAGGTTCAATTGTCTAGGAAAATGAAACTCTCCATTATTACATGAATTAAACCAGCAGCACCTGTATTACTACAACACATTTGGAGGACTGAATAAACGTTAAAGAAAGAGATATGTCTATCAAAATATATGAACCATGATAATTTTTTTGCTAAAAGGGAGTTGAGGAACTGAAGCCAATGGAATTGCCCTGTCTTGTTTCGTACCAATACATTCTTTAATTTAAATATCTGACTTTGTCTATTCTTCTGCTTGTTTCTGTTTGTTCTTTTGTTTATTTTCGTCTTGTTTGATCTTACACATAAAGGCCCAGCAGGATTTGCAAGAAAACTAATAACTAAAAGAACTCCAAGAACACTCCAATGACAATAAATTGGCATCACCTACTTTGCTGCAGTCAAGCCTTTCTTCAGTATAGAAAAAATGTACAGGCAATCTACCATTGCTAAGATATTTGTCAAAGCTTTACTGTAATGCCAGTATCTTCCGTGTCCAATGTAAAATACACACAATATACCTTTTTTTTTTTGGATGTAAAATTTCTGTAGGTAAGATTACAAATACCCTTTCATCAGATCTTTGTTGACCTGTGCTGTTGCCAGACTTTCTTATCTGGTAGCATGTCAGATTAATCCATTAGCCTTCTGTCCTGAACTTTGCAATAACTAAGGTTATAATATATTACTCAGGCATTGATACCATGCTATCACTTACTCCTTTGAGCAACAGTAAGTTCTCAAATTATCACATGGAATGAATGGAAATCTGGTCAAACCTGTCTCGAAAATTCAAAGTCTTGTCTGGCTATAAGAAGCCTTCGCTGCTCCAGACTCTCCCTGATAGAAAAGAAAAAAATCAATTTATACCTTGACAACTATATTAAGGCAGCATTCAATTTTCTGCAATTACCTTTAGATAGATTGCATGTAACTAATGGAAACAGTACAGATCCAACATCATTCCCTATAAACGAACGGTATACCTGCTCTTCTCATGAATCCAAATTTGTTCAAACTTGCTATTGTTGATATCATGCGTACTACTTTTTTTCTTAGTTGCTACCACATTACATGAAACTAAACAACATCAACCTCAAAGAATTATTGGAGATGCTGTATGCGATATACCTATAAGTAGAGATAATTATTTTCTTTGAGTGCCTTGTTGAAGCATTAAGATTGCATAAACACAAACTACCTGAAATTGATAGCTTGAGATGTTTAACAATGGGTATAGCACTGTCAAAATGTCAGACTTGCTTACCTTTCTCTCTTGAGATGCAGGCATTCTTCGTGCGCTGTGACAAAGGCACTTTGAAATTGCTTTTGATCGAAATTGGTCACTATTATGAAAATAGGAGGTTAAATGTGATTTGCATTGAGACACTGATATTAATTAAGTTCTTTCCATTACAACACTCCACTTGGACTCTTATACTGTAACGAAATGTGTATAGTTTCATGCACACCATAAGCACAAAACTCTTACCAAGTTTTCATTGACTCTGGTATTACTGTAATTAAAACTGTGTCTTTGGTGCAACACACCCAGAGAATGTTTGTATTAAGTGTCTTTACATGAATCACTTATAAGCTCTAACTACCATTCACTTTTTAGGTCAGGAGCCATTCAAGGGAATTTGCAGTGTAAAAAAACTATTCAAATAAGCGCTGCAACCAATGGTTATTTTCATTACACATTTGAGTGAAGTTCAGAAAGGCATCCATTAGGGCACGTTTGAATGAAATCACATTTCAGGTTTCATTTCAGCTTAATATGCATCTGTTGTACCACAACGGTGGTAAATAGTTCAGTTCACAATGATGCCACTCACCGTTAAAAATTTCCACATCTTGTGGGACATGTGGTGCTAGGATAAGGACTGAAGTGTAGTCCCCAATCATGTATTTAGCTTGTACTGTGAAGGAACAATAAAGGATAGTACAAATAACAGTGCACCATTGTACCAAACCATGGGAATTTGAGTTCAATAATAAATATAATTATTTACCTTTTTTGCCTTCAACTGACTGACTATCTGCCAGCCAGAACAGAACATTTCCTTGTCTATTCATGCAGTTCCTACAAACACAAATGTAATATATATAATATGAGCGTAGAGATCTGTATCACATTTACCAACTCAAGACTGTGGATTTATAAATCGTCAGCATTTGAGAATCAGGCTAATGCACACTCGGTATTTTTTGCCAATTCAAGACATTTCAACAGTGAAAATTGAAAGAAACTTTTACGTAAATGACTAGAAATCTTTCTCAGATATAGAGATATTGATTGATAACACAATTTTTTGGGTTTTCCCATCATGAGTTTAATAAGTATGATACAGATCATCCAATGTTTCATTTTCATTGGCTATACAGCCAAACTGTTGCTAAAGATAAGTTTAGGAGACAGACACACAAACCCCATTTTGCCAATTACTGTCGAGATCAGGTGATAATATTTTCCCAGTAGGGCTGGGCCTGGTCCAATCTCACAGTGGCCATACAATCTCTACCAATCTTTCTTTCTAATATATAGACTCACTTAAAAAGAAACTGGATGAAAGATTTTTCCTCTTGTACGTGTATCTTATCCTTGCAGAATACAAGCAGAATGCAAACAGCCAGGCCTTCCTTTCCTTGCCACAGCAACTAAAAATAAATGCCAAGAACAATAATGCAATGTGCAACTTTTCAGGTAACTTGCCATATTTAGCCATGTGTACTGTGAGTTGATCTTGTGTTTAAGTCGACCCCCCCCCCCCCCCCCATTTTGGATGGCCAAAAAAAGGAATTTGCTCCCATGTACTGTAAGAGTTGATTGCTAAGGGTATCCCATCCAGGAAAGGCTCTGTGTTAGATTCTTTATTAAATGTTTGGGTTCTTCAATTTGATGTACGCCAGTTTTCTACCAGTTTTCCTGTCCCTCTCCGCAATGAACCACATATCTCAGATTTTCAACAGGTAACTACAAGCAGATGGTTGGCTTAAAGCGATTCAACATATCTTATCATGACAATAAATCACAACAAATGACAACCAATCCTGCATTAAATAGATCCAGCAGCAAAAATGGTTGGCATGGCAACAACATAGAGGGTATCATTTTTGTGCCTTACTTGACGTAGATCACCACTGCCAACACCAATCCAATATTTCCAGAGATATTCTTTCTCAATTCTGCGATTTATTACAGTTGTGTACAGTTTGTGACGTCATCGATTTTTTTTAATTCATAAGCTTTTAACGTTGAGGCCTTAAGTCTACCTAAAGAATTCAACATCTCCCATGTACCTCTTCCAATGTGTGTACCAGAAATGGAGGAAGATTTCCGCCTGTAGTGATTTTTACCAGGTCCTCAACAACCATGGCAACCTCCTCTGTCCTTCCTCTCACGTAACTTTTTATCTTCTTCTGCTCTGTAAGAATGAAAAGGTTTGTCAAATGTAAAAATTGATGAACATATATGTAGTTAAGGTTCAAATTTATTTTTTTATTTTTTTAACTTTGAAATGAGAAACTTAGGGAAAAAGAATCATACACCCTTACTAAGATTTGCTATGACAAGTCATGTGTTGTCTGTATATCTTAAACGTTGAATGGGAAAAAGTAACTAGCAATATTTGTTTTTAATAATAGGAGTGCCAAATGTCAGCTACTTAGTCCCTTCAGTTATTTCAGAAAGAGACTTGGATGATTCTTGGTGGATAGTGGCAGATGATCAAGACCTCTGCATTCCCCTTACACATGCAAACATTGTAATCTACAGTTAACCACAAGCTTAAGGTATTTTTTCTTACACAAGGATGCATCAATGCATAGCCAGCTATCTGTTCAAAGATATGCTGAGAATCAATATAATTATTTATTCGTTACTTACTTGGTGGCAGTCCAAAAAAATCCAACACTTCACACATGCGACCAACTAAAAATGAAAATTAATAAACTATTACATATTATATATTAATGCACACATGAAATTTCCTGGTATTGTATACAGTATATGAACAATGATACATGGTTAGCTGTTAAACTACTAATAGATGATTAACAGTAAGCAACATTTTACAATACCTACCCTCTTCTGGTACCTCTGTTAACACTTGCTTATTAATGCTGCCTGTTGAAGAGAAAATTGTATTATATGGCATGTCTCTAGGTGTACCATTGTTCTTCAAATTGCACCGAAAGGTAACTTAGAAACTTCATGACAAAATGTTGATGACTGCCCTCTATGCCCTGACATTTATGATTATAAAATTTGCTCAAACAAAGAATCCAGGGTTGTCAGTAGATTTCCAAACAGACGGCAAAATCGCATTAACAGGCGGCCAATGACTCAGCCCAAAACGCTGAGTACGAGTGGCAGGTACAAAACGCAGATAGCAGGTCACAGGTCATTGTTTTACCTATACTGAAACATTCATACTAAACTAAACATTCATAAAAGCTAACCTTAGGCCTAATTAGGCCTGTGACCTGCATTTTGTACCTGCCGTAGTAAGCGAGTCTCGGTGCATGCATCCCCGAACAATTTTGATGGTTTTGGGAGGGTCTGATTGTGTAATAATGCTAATCGCTACGTGAAATTAATGTCAATTGTGAAATTAATCGAATCGCATTGCGAGCGTGAAACGCGATGCACATCTGGTAACTTACATTTGATTGGTACCGTGCAATAATCAGGTTCTAGAGTCTGACTTGCAAAAGCCATTAGTTAATGCAAGGCTGCTGTCTATTATATGGTCACCCAGGCACCTTATTTGCAAGCACGGGCCACCAGATTTCTGAATGAGTAGCTCAAACAAGCACCTACATGTTATTAGTCACAAGGTGTTTCATACTCGCTTTTTTTGTAAATTTTTTTACCGATACACATCAGTTTTTTGGAACATGTAATCTGTAGCAATTAACATCTTTTGTATAAAAAACACGTTTAACCGAGTCAAAGCACTTGTGCTGAGGTAATTTGCATATTCTGAGCTCTTGAGAAAATGACTCTGCCTACTAACTGTAAATGTTGGAAGCGGAAACGGCTTCCTGAAAATTTTCATAGGCAGCAGCCTTGTATAAGTGACATTTGAAATGGAAGTCAGCTAAAAGAGGATTGCCCTCACACTGCCTATCACCTCAACACACTTTTCCACTATACTTATTCTTCATAATCATCCCAGACACATTGTGTTATTTTTAAAACCTTTGAATGAAATTTCACTTTTTTAGTGGTTTTGAAAGACAGGAAAAGTGGTCACACTTTGATGAATAACCGAGCACTGAAGATAGATGGGGGTCGATACCGGGTTGACGAACAGTGATAGAAATTAATTTGTGACGTCAACCCGGTATCGAACCCATTCCCCTTTATTGCTCAGTAATGGATCTAAGTATGACTACTTTTCCCGTCTTTCAAAGCCAATAAAAAAGTGAAATTTCATTCAAAAGGTTTTAAAAGTGACATGATGTATTTGGGATGATTTCGGAGAATAAATAAAGTGAAAATGTGATTTGAGGTTATAGGCACTTTAATACAGAATATTTCCTGATACATAACAACAAATTATGTACATGTTCTGTTCACTTTGATATGCTGTTGCTAGACTGCTTGCAGTCCCTTGTGAGTCAGTCGAACTGCCCACTTTGGTCAGAGCCAAGAATGGTGATGTTCTCCCCTCAGCTTGGTTGCATGTGTGAGACTAAAGTGGGTGTTTTTGACTGACTCAGAAGGGACTGCTCGCAGTCTATGCTGTGGCTTATTCTATACCTTTAGCCTGCTTGGTGTTGCTGGTTTGCCGCTGGCATGTGACAGAATCCAAGTCTACATATATTTAAGGTATTGATTAAAACAAAAGATTTAGTTTGTAACTATGCAAAAATTCCAAATACAAATGTACACATATCAACATAATAGCAATCTGAAATAAAAATTATTAATATTGGGTTTACCATCCTCAAGATCAATGTCACGGGTGCTTGCAATAGCCATTTCAGTCAGTAATCTGCGTGTAGATACTAGAAAAATTGCAACAATGACATATTTAGAGGCGGAAATAGATAGGCGTAGCTGTAAAAGACAATATCAAATGGATTTCTTTTACGTGATACACTAGTTTACATAGCATATTTAAGTTGGTAGTAGTAACAATTAACAGTTATTGGACAAGGTTGAGCAAAATATTGTGATTTGTCAGTGGTGAACGAATCAGTTATTTCCCAAAGGCTGACGCAAATTTTAATAATTTATCTACGAGACACCGACAGATTACAATATTTTGCGGAGTAGAGTTCAATAATTGTTTAAGTTATTCACAGTTATTGTATCCCTTATCATGTCCCGTCGAGACCTGACCAAAAATAGTAATATTATTTTTACCTGTCTTAATTAATTACAAAATAAAATGAATGATAACTTACGTCCATCCCTTGGTGGTGTGGTCAAATCCACTTGTGCAATAGTGGGGCCCTGGGTGGAAGCAGCAGTTACTGTGCTAGTAACTGGTGTACCTATAAAATAAGCAAATTTATTTTAACATGGTGTCTCCCAATGTGTTGGGGTATTGTTTACACTTTAAGTAGACCAATGGGTAGGGTAGATCTACATGTAATGAATGTATTCTGAAATCTGATTATAAGGTGGAGATAGTTACCAAAGAAGGTGCTAGTACAAGTTAGGAATAAAACACCTTCCATTAAGGAAGGAAAAAGACAAGTTGCAATGCATACATTGTACCTGGTGGAACTGAGATAAAAAATGTATTTTTTTAATGTGTTGCAAAGTATTCTTCTGCTAGCGTGTTACCATCCAGGAGCCCTTTTTTGACAATTGCCATTGAATGGCCACTCTGATAAGACTTGAAAAAAGTCAATCTGAAAGAAGATTAATAAAATTTAATAAATATTAAAAATTGTGTTATGTATTGAAGCACAATAGTTATCATAAATTTCTCATTCGATGATATGCAGGCTGAAAAGCTTTAACTAAAACCCCGCACAACACGGTCAGATTATACAGGTTAAGAAAGAAAGCAGTTCATAATTCTTAAAAGAAGGAACCCCTAACAAAGTGCTGAGTCAAGTAGTCATTAGAATCATAACTGACATTGTTCGTTTTTTGTTCAGTTTCTTATTTTTTATCATTAATATTATTTTTCACTTATCTTCTTGTAAGAAACATAGTAATTTGTTAATAGTTTCTCGAAGGAGAGTTGTTATTCTTGTTCTATTTAAGGAACCGTTGGACAACAAAATCACATAGGAAAGTTCAGTAATAGAAAATTTAATTGAAATGTAAACTTGGGTATGCTAGCCCATGAAGGTCTTGGATTGGAATCCTGTTGAGACCACCTGAATTTTTCAAGTGTCTTCAAAGAGACAATTGCTTAAAGTGCCCCTGTGATCAAACCCACTTCAGAT
>NC_090884.1:25647366-25662366 GCF_036669925.1 Montipora capricornis
GGGAAAGTCATATGTACTGAAGAGATTTTACGCTGAAGCCAGAAAAAAGAATGGCGAGCTTTACACCAGAGGTTCGCTTGTCTGGATACGCTTTGAAAACTGTGAAATTCTTCAGCTTTGTTGATGTTTAGTGTTATTGAACGTTTGACTGTAAGCACAATTTGAAGTTATGCTGAGAAACCAATTGATTGGTGCCATTACTGGACTCTGCAAGGCAGCACGCACTTACGGCATCTCGGAAGCAAAAACAAAGAACAAACTCGGTGATCGAATGATAAAACAATCATTGACCTCGGTTAACGCAAAATATGGTGATTTGTCAATGTCTGGTAGATCCATTACTTGCCTCAGATTTCGGCTTCAGAAAATAATTGATCTGCTCGCAACTGATAAATCACGATATTTTGGTCAACCTCGTCCAATAATTGTTAATTTTTCTGACATATTAAGGTGCATGGGCACACTTGAACTTATTTTAAAATAGGATCGTGTAACGCCAAAAAGGAAAAAAACCAGAAAATCGTTATTCACTAATGCGTAACCATACTGGACAGTTAAAAGGAATTTTACATTACATTTAACGAAGAAATAATTATGATAATGGAGCGAAATCCAGCGTCAGGTGCAATTCACGGGGCGTGCGGTAAGCTTATCCTGATATCTACCCAAAGACAAACACCATGTGTGCCAGTATTAATTAAACCCACTACAAATTCGACAGGTTGGTCCACCAAAGCCAATTGTAAACAGGCTTAAGCCCATGGGATTGAACTGAATTGAAATCATTTCTGCTCCATTGGATTGAATCCTAGCAACGTCGTCCTCTGGGAATACGTATTATATAAGCAAAGTCTCACCATAGCCGAGTGAATTTGTTTAAAGGTGACACATTTCAATCCAAAGAACAGTATGACTTTCAATGAGCTGGTAGACTTGGGAAGAAGCCCCCCGTTTCTTTGGTACGTATTGCGCAGCCTTCCTTTTCCACAGTTCCTACTTGAACGATACGTAAAACAAATGTTAAGTTATTCCAGTCAGTGCGTTTCAATGGCGAAATCTTGTTTAGTCAAAATTCTAGCCTCAAGTATCAACTCTACAATAGCTTTGGTTGCGATTGGATGTCATTCGTGCTTTAGATGGAAAGCTCACAAGCGTGCAGTGCGCAGTTTTCATTTGAATCTAGTTGAAATGTTTAGGGCGACAATTTCAATAGGCCTTGCCTCGTCCCGAGGGTACGTGCGTTATCAAAGTAAACGTTAATCGATAACTTTCATTCGCATACGTGCCGATGAGAGATCACGTTACTCTTGATTTCCTTTCTATGTTGTTCATAGTCAGTTACAACTGAGAACTACGCGGTGAACTTTTCAAAAGGTTCAATATAAAATCTTCATAAACATTGCGACCACACGGAAACAAGCGCAAAAGTTTCCTCGAAATCAGTGCATCCCCTAAAACAATATTGTTCAAGATCGCTAGGGAAGGAACACTCGAACATAACACAAAACACGAGAAAAAAGGGTTTTATTCTCTACAGTTAATTTGCAAAGTAATTGCTCACTTTATGTATACTGTCCAACACAAAAAGGATCAAACCGAAACATGAAAGACTTTTCAATTCGGTCAGTAGTATACTTAAACTTGTTTCTTCCCACCGATGGCATACTCGATGGCGGTCTGATCTCAATGAAAGCCTTTCTAGCACAGTGTATAGAACAAGAAGAGTTTATTGACTATACGATTTAGAAAATACTGGTACAACTCTGTCCGCAAATAGCAAAAGCTAATCAAGACGCACTTAAGTCCACGTTTGCACGCAGATGCGAAAATTACGATTTTTGCAAAAAAACGCAAAAATTGCAGAACACTGAAAAGATAGAGAATTCTATTCCCCAATAAGAATTGCAATTTTTGCGAAAATTGCGAATTGTACGAAAAAACGCAAAAATCGTAGAACACTAAAAAGTTAGAGAACACTGTACTGACTTCCCAACAAGAGTCGCGATTTTTGCGATTTTAACAATATTTGTGAATATTGTGAGTTTTGCAAAAAAAATCGCAAAAATGGCATAACACTGAAAAGCAAGAGAACACTAGTCCCAAACAAGAGTCGCGATTTTAACGATTATTCCGAAAATTACGCGAAAAATCGCAAAAATCGCAGAACACTGAAAAGCAATGAAACAATAGGCCCGACAAGAGTTGCGTCAAGAATCGTGATTTTTGCGATTTGTCTGTGGGTCACAACTTTACACCTTGGAAATCGAGTGCCAGCTAGCAAATTTATTATATTTCAACGCGGGGGTTAATAACGCACGAATATGAAACCCACTGAACCTTGAATCTCTAGTTTCTCAAAGCTTTTAAGCAGCATAACAATCATTACTAACTAAAAGCAATGAACTTTGAAAAACTGAAATTGCAAACGCTTTATTTACAGAAAGTGAATTTCAAAACAGGCTGAACTGCAGATTACCCTGCCACTCCAATAAAGTTCTGCGAAGCTGGGTACGCGTTACGCAGAAACCAATATAAAGTCAAGTTGAAAGTATGTAATTTATTCAAAAGAGTCTTTCTCATTCTAAAGGCGTGACTGGCGAATGAAGCAGTGATCGACTGTGAATTTTACGGTTGGGTAAACTACATTTTTCTCACGATCGTGTGAAGAAAATAGCACCCGTTAACTGATTAAGCCTAAGTGCTCGTTGCAGTCATAAGGCCTAAGCTTTTAACATTGTAGCTTTCGATGTACGGTTCGGTCACTGCGTACCGCGTAGCTTCTGATAGCCTTCCATCTTGAATTGATTACCTTCCTCGTACCGCGTTTGTAAGACAGCTGTCTTGAATTGATTATCCATCAAACAAAAGAGGAAACGCATCCTGACGCAGTTTGATCAACTTGATGAAAGAGATCATAGCTAAGATTAAAAAGTTTTTAAAAGATGGATGTGGATGATCTTATGGAACGAAAGAAAGTCAATGTAGCCACCACTTTTCTGAGGATGCCGTGCTTTCAAATGTAAGCAATTGCCTGGAACTGTCACATGGATAACTCGATTTAAAAAATAGCAAACAGCAAATAGCGACAAATAGCAGCAACGCAGTCGTAAGATTTATAGTAAACGGCTGCCTTTTTGAGGGCAAAATCCATGCTTAAATTCCCTACTTTCGAAAAAAATTGTTAAAACGGAAAAAATCGCGGCTCTTCTTGGGGACTAGTGTTCACTTGCTTTTTAGTGTTGTTCCCTTTTTCCGATTTTTCGCAAAAAACGCGACTCTTGTCGAAGACTAGTGCTCTAGCTTTTCAGTGTTTTGTGATTTTTGCGATTTTTCGCAAAATTCACAATTTTCGCAAAAATCGTTAAAATCTCAAAAATCGCGACTCTTGTCGGGAACTTGAGTTCTCTGGTTTGTCACTGTTCTGCGATTTTTCCGATTTTTCGTAAATTTCGCAAAAATCGTAAAAATCGTGACTCTTGTCGAGGACTTGTGTTCCCTTGCTTTTCAGTGTTTTCGACTTTTCGCAAATTTCCTAATTTAAAAAAAAAAACGTTCATCATCTTTGCAACGTAGTGCTAAGACAAAAATCGTCAAAATCGCGACTCTTGTTGGGGGATAGCATTCTACTTGCTTTTCAGTGTTCTGTGATTTTTGCGTTTTTTTTTTCGCAAAATTAGTTAAAATTGCAAAAAACGTGACTCTGGTCGGCAATTTGAGTTCTCTAGCTTGTCACTGTTCTGCGATTTTTCCGAGTTTTCGTAATTTTTGCAAAAATCGGAAAAATTGCGACTCTTGTCAAGGACTTGTGCTCTCTTGCTTTTCAGTTTTGTGCGATTTAATTCGCGCATTTTGCGAAAAATCACAAAAATCGTAGAACACTGAAAAGGTAGGGAACACTAGTCCCCAATAAAAGGAAAGGAAAGGAAAGGAACTTTATTTAAGTGTCTAGTCGTTCTAGCGCTGAAGCACTAATTGGGAACACTGTAAATTGAAATTAACAATTAACACAAATCAAGTCAAATGTTGGTTTTGAAGAGAGGGGAAACTGGAGTACCCGGAGAAAACCTCTCGGTGCAGAGTAGAGAACCAACAAACTCAACCCACATACGACGCCGAGTCTGGGAATCGAACCCGGGCCACAATGGTGGGAGGCGAGTGCTCTCACCACTGCGCCATCCCTACACCCCAATAAGCGTGGCAATTTTTGCGAAAAACGCGAATTTTACGAAAAATCGCAAAACTCACAGAACACTGAAAAGCAAGCAAAGAGTTGAATTATCACAGTCCTTAATACTTCAAACAAATGATAATTAAATTACCTAAGATTCATCATTATCTTTTTACAGGAATTTTGCTTACCGGTACTATTCTTTAGCGTATAATTTACGAAACCCTAGTTTCATCAAATAATCGAGATTCCTCAATAACTAACACAGGACATATTAAGCGGACGGCAAAAAGATAGAGAAACCAGATAAGGATGAGGGAGTATAAAGATGTAAACCTATCCTAGCTTGTATATTTTCCTACAGTTTGCAATGTATCAGAAAAATCATTTTTTATAAAATGTCTAATTTTCTTTTCACCTACCATTTTTTTTTAAATTTCAAAGACAACCATGTAAAATTAACTGACGTTAACATGCAAAACGTCAAAAACATCACCGTCCAGAAGCAAATTAATAAACAAGTGAAGTTGCAAAATCAGGAAAAATGAGGAGAATGACAAGATCAGCATTAGGGAACTTAAGCACGCGCGTTTTTAAGACGCGGACGGCAATCAGAAGTGAGCTCTTTTCCCTTTTAACCTGTCTTCATACAATCACATTTACATTGAATGTTCTCACACCATAGCGTTAAAAATGCGTGAAAACCAAAGTTAATTCGCTAATTCGTCTTTGGGCCTGTGATTTACTAAAGGTGGTTGTGAGCGGAACCAGGTAATGAAATGTTAAATATATCACACTTGGAAAAGAAGGATAACTGTAGAGTTAAAGAGACGCGTGAAATGACTATTTGAAGAGGTCCATCGCAACGGTTTGGTAGTTAAGAGACTTCCCCCTTTAGCGAATGAAAAAAGAGCTATTCGCACGTTGCTGGACAGCTTATGCAATTGTCTCTGATTATATACACGTACTTTGACTCTTCGTTAGTCGAATGAGCTCTAAGTTTCATGCACAGAATGCTGCTAACTTTAATAATGTAATTTAATTTAATCAACAACTAATCAATGAGCTTACAACACTGATAAACATCTTCATTTGTTTCTTTATGAAAGGCGCTGCTCTGGGTGTAGGAGAAGAAGAAACTTGCGGACCAACAGCTTTTTCACCGAATTTCCGAAAGTGCCTCTCACGAAGATCCTGATGGTTATTTTTTATTTCACCCAAGACGATCCTCAACAAAGGATTACAAGAGCCCTGGGCTTAAACTCGGCTTTGGTCTCGCAAATCTGTAGACGACTACAGGAAGTTTGAACAGACCATTCATACCCTTTGGCGGCCCTAAAGTTGTAGTGAAGTGTGATGAAAGTAAATTCAATCACAAAGCAAAGGTATTTACTAATTAGGTAGGGGGGTTTGCGGGGGAACAAATGTTACAAACTGGTAATGCTTGAGGACTTATACGATGTATCATCAAAGTTCTCTCGTCAACCAAAGAAACCTTTATGTAACAAGACAATGAGTGTCAATTATTTAAATGAAGGTAACGAGACCTCCAGTTTGTCCCGTGTCTTTGCAGGCCAACAGAGGAAGAAGAGCTGCGCGAGACACCTGGGTTTTTGGTGTCGTCTCCTGTCAATATAGTCCAGTCAGAGGATATTTCGAAGTCGTTGAAAGGAGAGATGCAGCAACCCTTTTACCCATCATCCAGAAGTGCCTACATCCGGGCACGGATGACTGGCCAGCATATAGACGAATGACTGGACTGCCCAATGTGGCAGCACACCGAGTTGTAGTCCATGCCCATAATTTCATAGACCCTCGTACTGGTGTACACACGCAAGAAGTAGAATCCAGTTGGAGTCAGTTGAAACTGGGACAAAAGAGGAGAAAAGGCGTAAGAAAGGAGGACCTCCAGATCTATTTGGACGACAGAATGTGGCGACAATGGAGGGGTGAAATTTTTCATGTCATTATGAGAAGTTTTTTAGCTGTGTTACAACTCCAGTTTCCAACGGGTACTCCGGTCTAACTGCAAACCAGTGTTTTGGATATAAGCGTTTCTGTATGTTTTTTTTTAGATGCCATGGTGATCTTTTATGTCTCATTAAGGAATTGCTGTTTTATTTGGTACCCTAAGGACCTCTTTTCTTTGTCCTTGGGGTTTTCAAGTATGTCGTCATGTTGTTTTGTTCACACTACTCTCGAGACTTGCATTGTTGACATCACGTGGTTTTATCGTTTTCTCTGCGCGTGGCCTTCCTGTAATGTAGTTAGTTTGATGTCGCAGGTGTGAACGAAGGGAAGGGAAACCCAGGCCTAATTTTGAAATTTACAGCTGACTGTTTATTTGGAGAAAACAAAACCAATGAAAGAACAAATGTTTTCGCTTGTGGGAGGATGCAAAGTAAAAAATAAAAATAAAAAATAGGGGTTACACAACTTTTCAGTGTTAACTGTTTAATATCATACTAATGTACCACTTTCTACGGGGTTTTCCTGTAATACTTTTTTCCGGAAATACCCCTGGAGAAAAACCCGCATCAGAAGAGCTACCAATTTTTTTCAGTGTTGTGTGTTCTTTTTGTCGTTCAAAAGAAAATTATTGCATTTCTATTGTTTTATATTTTTATGTCAAAAAAAGAAAAAAAGTTTGGGAGTTCGGGCCCGTTTTCGCTTAGTTTGAACTGATATAGTACACTTCGGACCCGATTCTAAAGAGAGTGACATCTCGGCCCCGATGTATGTTCCCCCGTAATGTCGCACCCGTGTTATTTTATGGGGTCCTTATTTTCTAGGCAGACTCTGTAAAAAATGATCTGGCTCGGTTGATCAGGAACCCAATATGATCCTGGACTTCTCTATTCAGAGAAATAAACATTTGAAATATCAGTATGCAAGTGAGATGACGTAAATTCCAGAATGTGATACATTTTGAATTATAATCTATAACAAGTGCTCTGAAGTAAAACAATCAGAGAATTTTAGGGTGTTCTATGAACTTCATGATAATCCTTTTCACTAGGCTTAGGCTTGAGCATTTGTTATTCTATTCTTTGCAATCAAAGCTAAAGAAATCTCGTGGAGTGTAACTTCATGATAATCCTTTTCACTAGGCTTAGGCTTGAGCATTTGTTATTCTATTCTTTGCAATCAAAGCTAAAGAAATCTCGTGGAGTGTAAATATGTTCATGTTTTACAGGAAATTATCAGCTCAGTTAAAAATTCAATTTTAACAATTTCATTAGTAGAACTATAAGCAATAATATAGAGCCTTAATGGGTTAAAAGCCAATGATAGTTGCATCAGTGTACTGCTAGAGTGATTTTCATCCGTCTGTAAAACAATTACTACTAGTCAGTGTTTAATAGTAACTATTAGGGTGTAGTAGGCTACCAAAAGGCAAGATTATACCAAAAAAGTTCAGTCCATACTGTTCTTTTAAGTGTGAGTCCTTTAAACAAGGCTTTTGTAAATCATGCGGGGGAGTTATTCCCAAAAATTACAGGGTGTGAAATGAAGTGTGCACTCACCGTGTTTACCTGTGATTAGTTTGTCGCATGTCATGAGTTAGACTATTAGGAGCTAATAGGCGGTAATAGTATCTAATTGTACAATTCCTATTTCACAGACGTACGAAAATCACTCTATTGGACCATTCAAGGATAAATCAAACGACAATCATCGTACTTGAAAGTTTATTCACAAAACTTCACAAAATAATAGAAATGTGTGGTATTAAATTAACAGTAACAAATTTTCTTATGTATTTTTATACACATGTATTTTCGCATCTCCACATACCCATTTCAGTTACCAATAATAAATTGTTGTCTGTTTTATCAACTGCCTATGCTTGGTATTTTTGCATATTTAATGCAACTGAACTGTAACAATATGTTTTATATGCTAGTAACAATAGAAACTTATCTAGATTTTATGATAAAAAAATTATCTTAATAATTGTTATCATCAGTCGAAAACAAAGACTGGGTATAAGAAAAATGTCCTCTGTTCAAGTTTCTTGAGTTGTCATCAATGGGTCTTTGGGGTAGTGCCTGCATATTATACATGTAATTTTGCTGTGGTGCCATATAGTGTGGCTGCATACCAGGGGCTTGGCACATCATTTGCCTTAGCATAGCAAATCCTTCTGATATGGATCCAGTAAGCTTCTCCATATTATTTGTTAGTTTTTCCATGTGATTCAAATGGGCTTTGTCCATATTGTCCATCCTTTCTAATAGCTGCTTTTTAATTTTAAGCTCCTCCTGAGACACTTTTATGAGCTGGTTATCTACTGGTAGGTTTCCTTTCAACTTTTCGCCTTTGTATTCTTTCAATTTTGCATTTAGTAAGTCTCTTCTTTCGTTGACGTCTTTACTACTTGAATTGCATGTTGTGTTGGCTCAGGACTACCCACTGACTCCTAGTCAGCATTAAATGAATCGTCCTCACTGTCAAAAGAGTTAGTACTAGCAGATTCAGGAGTAGTATTGGTATCATCAATATCTGTAGATTCTACACCTGACGGTATGGTTTCTGTGGCAGGCGAACCACCCCAGACTAACTCGCATTGCTCGAAGTATAACAGAACGACACAGCCATGACCACTTCTTCTACCACTGTCAACAGCCTGGCGGAACGTTTGACGAATATGTTTCAGCTTGGAAGTCAAAATTGACTTAATTCCCCTTTCTTATGTGGGTAATCTTTCCCAATTGAAGAAGCATTTTCTTGTGAAGGATATTGGTCATTGAAGAGATCTAAAATGTCAGAATATTTGGTTTGGCACGACTCCCAATCGATATTTTTCATAGTCTTTGCTGCTTTGTAATCCAATGTCACTTTAAGAAGCAGCAATACTTCATCGTGCATCCAAACAAATGAGTTGTCTCTGGTTTTTTTCTGTTTTTCTCTTAATTGAGACATTTTTTATCGTATTTTTTAACAGGAATTTTTTTTGCTCTTCAAGCTCACACGTGTTGAAACCTCAAATAAACAAACAAGAAAGCCGCGAATTTGGCGCCAAAATTATCGCAGGCTCAGCTTTCTTTGTAAGGCGCATGCTGTGTTGACTAATCCTTTGAGATGTCCGGATACGAATCGGATACGTGTGGACGGTCGTATATGATTCGTATACACTACGTGTGGACGCAGATATTTTATATCCGCATAAAAAAAATTGCGCAGACAAAAATCTCCGGATACGTGTGGACGGGGCATAAATGTACTGAAAATCACTTCCCAAAATGCTTAATTAAGTAACTTGCACGAACGTTATCAGTGCTCTTTTAAATTATTGCATGCCCGATTAAGTACAGTCACTCTTCAGGGTGAGATAAACCAAAATTATAAGAAGATAGTAAAACATACTTGGTCTGAAAGTTTTTTTTTTCAGTTTCTGAATTTAAACGAAATGTAAAACTGTTTCTTGAGAGCATAGTTAATATAACAATGGTGTTCATTTCATATTGCATGATCAACTGAAGATCAACTCAATTTGTAGTGGAACTTAGTATACCACACTTAAAGAAACAGCTCGGTGAGAATGCTTTTAGGCTGAAATCAGAAAATCAGAAAATTAAAATCGTAAGGGTTCAACTCAGAAGCTTGGGCGACGTACATTACATTTGGGCGATACGACCCGTGGCCTTTTGGCGCGGGGGAAAAACAGCTTAAAATACAGTGCATGCTTGTGAATGTTGCCGACTTAAAACTGTTATAAATCCTTTGAGGTTTGACGGTTTTGAGTGGGGAGAATACCTTTCAAAAGCCAATTCTATTAAGATTAGTTAAGTGAAGTATAGCGACACGAGGAGAATAATAAGCTTATACAATATTTTGCGCCTTATGGAATTCCCTAATTTTCTGTTGAGTGAAAAACACTAAAGATAATTTTTAAAGTTTTAAAAACTGCCACTTTTTAGCGGAGTTATAGAGGTTTGAATTCGACCAAAGTGTCATTTTAAGGAGGCTCGAAAGGGTTTTCAGCTGAGCATGCGCACGCGTATGCCACACACGCACACACTGCTTGCGTCAACTCATGATTTAAATGAGTCACCAGAAAAAAACAAATACCGCTAATTTCGCCCCTTTCTTTTAATTCCTATATATATAGAATATAAATAGACATCTCCTATTCTCGAAAACTACGAAAATTCTATACAAACGGTTTAATGGTCACCTAAATCCGTTTGTGTTGGCATGTACTTCCAATCGCGAGAGGACTCGAATGAGCGGGTGACGCATGCGTAAATGCTGATCGTGTAACCCCGTCATTTTTCCTGATTTTTCAACTTCACTCGTTTATATCTCTGCTTCGATATGGTGAATTTCTTTTTCATTTTTTGCATGTTAGCTTAGATTCATTTAAAATGTTTGTCTTTCAAATGTAAAAAAATTCTGTAGGTAAAAAAAAAAAAGAAAAAAAATTACAGACATTTCAAAAAAATGATTTTGCAAAAAAACTGGCCTAGAGATTGTGTTGAATTTTAGATATTCTAGAGAGTATTTCTAACATTATCTGGCAACGCTGAATAGGAAGATTTCACCGTCCTGTTTCAAAAAAAACAATATATGTTGATTTTAAGGCTCAAAGAAATGCCCAATATCGTTGCCATGGTAACGTCATTTTTTGAGGAAAATAAGATGTGAGAAATCTACAATGGGTACTTAATACCCTGGCCAAATTTCGACTTGATATGATTACCCTAACTGTATCTAAGGACAGACTACAATCAGCGACAAAATTGTTGACACATTGACCATTTCTATCCCCTAGCCTTTATAGGTAGCCCAATTCACCCCCTTCCCCCCAGACAATGTTGTAGCGAGATTCCCGAGATATTTAAGTACAAATAGACAACATTGAATGGGGGAGGGGGGGTCTTATCAATATTTTGGAGCATGATTCAAATTATAGTGTTATTTTACACTTAAAAGGAACTGTTTGAACACAATGTGTCAACTAGTTTTGTCGCTGATTGTAGGTTTATTTGTTTGTAAAAAGGCAAAACTATTTCGAGCCTCCTTAATGTAACAACAGTGCCTGGTATTTAGATTGCTCATACGTTCTGGGAATGTCGGGATCCACTCTTGTTCCCTATTTGTGGTGCTTACTAATACAGGGATAATTTTCTCACGATTTAAAACCTGGCAGAGAAAGCAGAAGTAATAGCAAGTGCTCTTGGTTATCAAAAAAGAAAACTTGGAGTAACCATGCATTTCCAGGAGGCACATGTAATTACAACTTTCAATTTGAAAAAGATCAATGCTCTGTATTTTAATTAAACCTTTTAGAAACATTTTTGGTTTTTGATTCCAATAACACTTGTTAAGATCTGCCTTTCCCACATATTCATAAACTGTGCACACAAAAAAAGACAGTTTGAATTATTAGGCAGCGTCCGTAAGACGTAGTTGCCCCCAACCAATATGGTGTGAGAAACTGTGAAAGGTGTTTCTCTAAAGACTAGTGATTTGCAGTTTGTAGGTCTCTCTATAGACCCGAACCCTACAGTGTACCTACCAGTGTACCTGCACAATGATCTGAAAATACCTAGACTCAGTAAACTGTAGAGTACCTTGCAAACTGATTTGCATATGAATAGAGTCTATTGTCGTACCCTCTTTCTTCAGACGACCGACAGACATCTGGCCTATTTAGCAGGAATTTGACAATTTTAATGTGAATCTTCATATAAAGGACGCATTTCTGACTTCTATTCCATGAATTGCTATTCCGGAAACGCTCAATCGAATCCGCCCTAAGACTATGTGTTGTGGCCTGCAACCTGCAAACTACACCCTCCAGTTTTTTTACAGGGTATGGCTTGTATATATATATATATATATATATAATAAGTTAAAATGCTTCGAGCCAACAGAGATGCTGCGCCAGAAGGATCCCAAAGGATTCACAGTCCAAACCTCGAGAAGATAATTTAAAATTGTTATAGAAACCGAGGACGGACAACTTCGAGCGAAGGAAAATAGATACAGTAAAAATTCTAAAAATGATAAAACATTTTAATAAAAAACGTTTCGGTCTGTGACCTTCATCAGTTGCAGTGCAAGTGAATAATAAATTACAATTTCCTTAAATAAGTTTACAGTATAAAAGATAACAAAACATTACAAAGATGATTATATAACAGGGCGTGATAACACATATTCGCAAAAAATTAACAAGTGATAAACAAGCGGTAATTACTACGTATGAAACCGATGACAATACGAAACAAACCCACGGGGAAAACCAAATTGAAAGATAAAATAAAAGAATACGAACATACAAATAAAATGAAAAGAGCAAAGAAAAGGCTGTCGAGTCCACTGAGAATGTAAAGGAGCTAGTGTTAAAAATGAAAGGGCGAGAGATAAAACAAAATTCCTAATCAGAGCCTCCTAATCAGAGCCCCTGAAACCATGCCGTGTCCTGCTTTCGTCTGCCTGCGAATCATCTGTCCAAGCTGATCAAGAGATGCCATTACTTCACTTCACAGTAGCACAAGCAGCACGGGTCTGGGACAAGCTAACCACATACCAACACCACTGTACTTTTCTTAAAAACTGCTTGGATAACAATGTTATTCCAGCAGGATTTCATTTAAATTTTAATTTGGCACTTAATGTCGATGATGCTGATCTCGTGAAGCTTTGCAAGCAATCACTCCAACGAACGTCAAAGGAACTTTGCGTTGCTGTTTTAAAAGCCTCGCAGAATAGAGTGAATCTTCTACAACGAGAGCTCCAATCCAGTAGGGAACAGATCTTCTCGTCCATCAACAATGGCTCTGCGAATTTTATCTGGAATGGCCTGAAAGCGGAGAATTCCAACCTACTTCGTAACTTGAAAGGACGCGAGGAAAGAAAGATGTTCAAGACAATTCCGTTGGATCAGGAGTTTTTTTCCAGTAACACCAGAGATCTACCCATTAATACGGCCACACCAGCCCGTCGTTTTTATGGGCTACACAGGCTAGTGAGAAAGCGAAAACTCTTTCGTCGAAAGCGCAGGTTACCGAATACAACGACTTCTAATGAATGACATCAGTTAGATCCTATCAACCTCTCAAACATGTCCATTAGCCAAGACCAAATCAATCTACTCAAGAAAGGACCATCTTTCTGCCCCATACCAAAAGATGTTGACTGGCAACGTGTATACGACGATTTGGAAGCTTTTGAGGCCCGCTTGCGGACAGCAGTCTTTTTCATTGAAAATAGCCCTGAAGATAGTCAAGAGTCAACTGGTCACCTTCCTTCAGAGTCAACACAAGATCTTGAGATAACTTACAACGAAACGGCTTATCTGTCAACTCACCTTTGCATTCTACCATCCAGTGGCATCAATCAGTACAAAGCACCATTAAGACGCGGATTTCTTCGAACACGAGAACAAGACTTTTCAGAAGTTTTATTAGGGAGCGAAATTTTAATAACCTAATAGATTGCATTTCGGCTTGCTCAACTTCTCCAGATTTGCATATCAGAGTCAACACAAGATCTTGCGGTGACTTACAACGAAATGGCTTATCTGTCAACCCACCCTTGCATTCTAGCATCCAGTGGCATCAATCAGTACAAAGCACCATTAACACGCAGATTTCTTCAAACAGGAGAACAAGGGGTTTCAGAGGATTTATTAGGGATCTTCTAACTTAATAGATTGCATTTCGGCTTGCTCAACTTCTCCAGATTTGCATATCATTGTCACGGCTAAGGATTCTAGGAACAACGAGCAACACCTTTCTGTTCGTATTACATCACGTCATGATCACTCACCAAAAATCATCACTCACAATGCTAGGAATTCATCCAACCTTGTCCATGTAAACATTGTTAAGAAAACATCTGATCGGGCACCATGCTTAAAGTTCGCAACTTGGAATATCCGTTCTTTGAACAAAAAGGCATCATCTGTGTGTGACCTGGTTATATCTAAGAGGATCGACATATTAGCTGTGGTTGAAACCTGGCTCACTACTGACAATATCTCTGACCCAACTCTGGCTGATATTATAAACTCCCTTCAGGACTTCAACTTCATTCATCTACCTAGAGAAATGCGGCGTGGTGGTGGTGTAGGTTTCTTTTTGAGGAAAGGGCTAAATATTAAACAAAATGAGATCACTCTGTTTAATGCTTTTGAGTACATGGATATATCTATTTCTACTCCTACGTCGTCAATGCGCTTTGTTACCGTATATCGACCTCCGCCCTCAAAGAAAAACAAACTCTCTGTCGGCATGTTCTGCGATGACTTTTCTATTCTACTCGAGAATCTTGCGGCTTCGCCTTGCAACCTGATAATTACTGGAGACTTTAATTTTCATGTTGACAATCGCGAGGATGCTGATGCTTTGAAGTTTTTGGACATGTTGGAAGCAGCTGGGTTTGAGCAAAGGGTTGTAGGCCCAACCCATAAACGTGGACACACCCTTAACTTAGTTCTAGTAAGGCATGATGATTCTCTATTACGTGGCCTTCCAGAAATTGTTTGTTTTCCTAACAAGATCATAGTGCCATAGTGTGCACCGCTGATATACCTAAGCCCTGTGCTACAACAAGAACGTTTCAATGTAGAAAATTGCGCAAGATAGATTTGGATTTATGGAACAAGAATTTAAAGGATTCTGCATTACATAATTCTGATTTAAATGCATGCACAGATCCTAATGTATTGACTGATCAATATGACAAGGTTCTAAGCAATCTCATTGAATTACATGCTCCTGTTCGCACTCGTACTGTGACACTACGTCCTTACTCGCCATGGTATGATGACAACTTGAGGTCTCTGAAGAGAGCTAAGCGCCAGGCGGAACGCAAAT
>NC_090884.1:25667366-25669866 GCF_036669925.1 Montipora capricornis
ACATCATGGAGTGACTGTTAAGTGACTTTTCCCCTTATGAATACTGTACACGTACATGTGTGCTTAAAAGACCCCCCCCCCCCCCCCCCAACAGTAAAAATTGACAAATTATTTGGGAGCAATAAGTTTGAAGCAGGTTATGATCCAGACCACCGAGGAAATCGTAGTCATGAGCAGTGCCAGTTTCTCTCTGAACTTTCATTTTCTTACATTCCAGTTTTGTTTGCGTTGTTAGTTTTAATTCTGCTCCAAATGAATTTGATTTCTTATGACGTTTTGAAGCTTATTTAAGAGCCAGTACACACAAAACGTATTTTGATCAACACTGCAATGTTCTTAAGTCCTCCTAAAACCCCTTATGAACAAGACCTGATTGTGTAGGAGAGGATGATTAACTTTAAGCCAATACAGTGCTTACAGTGTCTTGAGTTAAATTTAAATGTTTACTGGTCAACTTTATAGCTGGTGTTTTTGAAAGGGATTATAGTCCATGTGGCATTGCAGATTTAACAAAAGAAAACGGTAAGTAAACACGATTTCTGATGCAAATGCATCATATTATTAATTAACAGTAAGCATGATGAAACAGTTGTATTTTCATACTATATCCTCTAAAATTGTAACACTGCCTCAAATTAACATCCACACCTACCCTGGTCCACTCAATAATATACCGTAGTTGCCCCTTAACCCTTGGCTCGATTTCCGCCACTCACTCGAGTTCGGGTATCCTCCCCGAGAAGAGACGGCTGGACGCGTGAGCTATAGATTGTGTCTGTGACGTAAATTCAAAATATAACTTATGCGAAGTTAATAGTTGCGGGGAAATAGCATTAGACATCCCAAAAACACTGATTTTAAGAAAACAGAAATTACATAACAATGCTTAAAACGTCTTTGCGAAGTTTCCAGATGATACGAGCTTGAGTTTGTGGTTAAATGATCGATGTGAGTTTGAATTCAACCGGCGAATGATCAACGAAATCCTCGGCTGCTTTAGCTCTCAGTCGACCTCATCGGCCCCCTCGTTTTGTCAGCAATAAACTCAGCAGTACTTTCAATTGATCTTGAGGAATTTTACTTGCTCTTACATTAGCGAAGTATGAGGAGAAAATTGCAATAGCAATGGATTTGAAAACCGTATTTTGACCTTGGCGACAACTGGAAAATCAGTGAAGTTTGCAAACTCAGGCGGTAGAAAACTACACAATTCCCATTCTCCAGCTTCTCGAACACTTTTCGTTGTCAAAATCTTGGATGTTTCCTATCTTTAAGCACTGTAAACCTCGAACAGGCCGGGTCAAAGAATACCTTCGCAGCCAAAACATATAATTTATGCCAGATGGATTTGTGCAGGTGAGTTTCTGATTGGCGGAGATTAACAATGGCTCACCTCACGTGTCCAGCCGAGATTTCGGGAGTGAGCGCTGGCTTATTTCCCGAAACAGCGGCTGGTAATCGAGCCTAGCTTAGCCCTTCCCCAGCTGAGAGCGAGACTTCTTGATTTACCCTGCCTAAGGCGAGACGATTTTACTTTCGGACTGGGGGTACTTTAGGATTCCTGGAAAATCAGGATGCAGGACAAAGCACCAAGGATCACGGATCGAGGATCGATGGCAAGCTATCTACTCAGCATAAGATGCTAGAATCTCCATAATGATTAAGTGTACAGCGAATAGACCTTTCCTTTCTTTGGCTTTTTAACTAAAAATAGCTAATGGTAACAATGGGAATTGCTTGATCACGTCAACACAACAGATTGGTCCTTTTTTTGCCTACTCTAGTGCCAACAAGTCAAATTGATAGAACTCTGGAAGTGATTCAATGTGAGAGAGAGCTCATGGAAGGCAACACACACAAACCCCTCCCAGTGTTTCTGAATCTCTCCTTTGATGAGGTTGGTATATTCAAATAATAATCAATGCTAGATGTATTATATTATTTTGTTGGTCTTGTGATTGAAATATAATTTTTTAAATAAATTTTAAAAGGGTTCATTATTTAACACCTATTGAAGTATTTTAATGTTTCAGAGATAGAGGTGAAACAGTCAAATCAAGATATATTGACACATGAATAATGCTCATCAGTTTAGGCACAAACTTGCATCCACTCTGACTGCTACATAACCATGGAGACTCTCATTTACAAGAACCTAAATTCACTAATATCAGATTTTCGATAAAATAAAGCTAGGCATACCACATGTATTTTACCTGAAACCCACATAGTCCCAATGTCAATTAATGAACCTGAACAATTTGTTATTTGGGAGTGAAGATGTTTTTCTATGACAAAATCGAAAACTGCATGAAAATGATCAAAACGTTGAAATAGCTTCCATAGCAGCTGTTCCATGGTGTCATTTTGTCTTCTAGTACTTACAGTGTAGCATACCTCATTGTGGCCAAGTTTAAAGAACTTTCACTAGTCTAAGAATAGTTTTAAAGATACATTCATGTATTTTCCATTTTTTTTTATGACCGAGCTGTTCCTGACA
>NC_090884.1:25674866-25677366 GCF_036669925.1 Montipora capricornis
GAAAAGCCTGTCGGTTGAAGGTGGGCCTTTAATTTAACAACCAAGGAATCACACACCGTAAGGGCCGAGTGACAGCGTTACAACAAAACGCATCGGGAAACTTCTCGCAAGCAAGATCTGTCAGCCTCTTATTCATTTCGATTCATTTATATTCATTTATTTAAAAGCGAAACGAAGCCTTTTAAATGTTATACTTACCCGCATTTCATTGACACAAATGCAAAGCAGAAACGCGCTAAAAGATACAATCACTTTACATTCACGCACGAGCAATGTAACAAACTTTAATGAAGCTCACTGTTGATTGCCACAGGCCTTAATCACACGGCGGCCATCTTGAGTCGCGAGGGATTGAAAAGTTTTGTTTTTGTGCACCGAAACTCGTTTCCAAACATTGAGCAAGAAAGTTCTTTTTCTCCATTGTTTCGCTCTGTTAAACATTGATTCGAGGTGATTCATTTCTTTTGACAAATTTCAGTCTGTCGATTGCACATAAGAAACTGTGCCGGAAAATAGCAGACTTTTTGGTTATGTTTGTTTTGAACAAGAGGCCGAGCGCTTTTTCCAGTAAATGCGCGAATCTTAAGGCGGCGAAGTACGAGACACAAAAACCCTCAACTTGTCGCGCAACATTGTTTCGTTGCAAGTTTGGGTCGATGTTTCGCATTTTTCACCTTGCGTGGTCAACTTGACCCGCAACAAAAAACATTTGTTGCGGGTTGAAGAAATGCAGGGCGCTGATTGGTTGATTTGCTAGTATATGAGCACATTTGTTGCGTGACAAATTGTGAGCTTGATGAAAAACGAGCAACAACTTTCTTCAACCCGCAACAAATGTTATTGTTGCGCGACAAGTTGATCATGCAAGTGTTGATAGGAGATAATTCTATCGTCGTATCATAGGGGTCAGCGGTATTCCGCATAGGCCATATTGTGTGTGTAAAAACAAACATGGCTGCATGTGAGCTGAGAATAAATTGTTGTGTTCTCGAAAGCTGTTGATCCTTCGATGGAGGCTTTCCCAGCCGGTCAACATGATGTCAGAAGTAGACGAACACTCGCCTAAAGTTACAAAGTTTCGTCCATACTACGGTTAGTTTGTGTATGCGAAAGAACTGTGGGAACTGTTGTCCGAATTGTTCCCGCCATTTTTCCATTTTGTCAAGCTGGTGCCCGTACAAACTGTTTGTGTTTGCCGTTATCATGGCGAACGCTCCTGTCGGTTTTCCTGTCCCTCAAATGCAAGAAGGGCTACATGAGAGAGAAGCTCTAGACTGTTTCATATTGGATTTCTGAGTGTAACTACTGTGGAGCGACACCGGGTCACCCAAAAGAAAAGTGCAGAAAATGTGGCAAAGAAGGGCATGTAGCTCAGAAATGTTTGAGCAAACCTCAGAACGTGAATGCATTGGATGATTCAGTTTCTGATGATGGGAAAGAAACCTATCATTTGTTCACTTTGAACACTTGCTCTGTGCGATCTGTGTGTGTACAGAAGGGGAAAAAGTTTTTCACAGCAATTAAATTATCAGCAGCAAAAAATTTTTTTGCATGAAAAACTTTGCAATTAGATACAGCGTCAACAACCAACACACTTGCAGTGAATGATCTCTGAACCATGTGTCCAGCAGGGTTTGATATCCAAGGCCTAATCAAACCCTCCTCTGTCATCCTGCGTACCTATGGAGGAGGTGTAATAAAGCCAGTGGGGCAAGTAGAATTAGTCTGTGAAACTCAAGGAAAATTTCACACTCTTCAGTTTCAGCTGTTAAATAAGGACGTCATGGGTTCACAGCCACCTCTTCTAAGTGGATCTGATTGTGTTAGATTGGGCTTGATCGAGATAGGACAGCACATGCTCCTTGGATCGTAACAACCCAAAAGGGGGTGCCTCAGAAGTGTGCCAACTTGATTTGGGGTCTCAGCTTGGAAGAGTGGAGGAAAGTGGACCTTCTGATGGGCACGTCAGGCCCACCTCACTGAATGGTAGTGCAACAGAAGAGATTAATCTGACTGAGGAAACCACCAGCACCTCTCCAGTACATGGTACGTGTGAGTTTATTAGTGCAGTTCATAGTGCTGTAACCACTAAAGAAAAAGTTAGCCCAAAGGGGAGCATGGCTAGTGAAGTGGGTGTGTCCCATGTGCCTGTCCCTTGCGGAAAACTGACTAAAGTTATTGTCATGGATGCCTTTGAAGATGTCCATACAGGGTTAGGAACTTTGGGACCGCCCCTACACATCAGCATGAACCCTAGTGTGACTCCTATCCAAGCTCATCCACATCGGTGCCCTGTAGCAAAAGAAGCAAAAGCATCTGATGCAATACGTGACCTTGAAAAACAGGGTATCCTGAAAAAGGTTACTAAGCCGACGCCATGGATCTCCGACAGCGTCTATAGAGAGAAACCCGATGGAAGCATACGTGTGTGCATTGATCCCAGCCAAACAATCAACAAAGCCATAGAAGTCCCAAGGTATCCTGTTCCTACATTTGATGA
>NC_090884.1:25687366-25699866 GCF_036669925.1 Montipora capricornis
GTTAAATGTGCTTGTGGGCCGTTTCGCCAAAGATTTCTCAAGTGACGAAGCCGGACAATATGCTGCAGTGTTATTCCACAAGGAACATCTAAGTACCTCTTCAAAGAACGCGGACATCCAAGGACGGGCCAAATTTGTTGCTGGCAAAATGAAGGATGTCCACTTCACAGCATTTTGCCATTTTCTGGCTGATTTATTTTCTATTCTAAGCAACGTGAGCCTTCAAATGCAGCATAACGATCTCATCCTGCCCGTGTCGGTTTCACTTATCAAGGAAACTATGGCAAAAGTAGAATGTCTTAAGGGCCGTCCCAAGCCTGGTGGACATTTAGCTGCATTCCTGGAAAATGTCGAGAGTAAACGTGACTTTCAGGGCATAGCTTTCACAGGTTCGTTGGAAGGCACGGTAAAACGCGGGGGTGGCTTGCCCACAAGTCTACAATCAGAGATCGAAACAGCCATCGACCTATGTACACAAGGGCTCAACTAGAGGTTTGGCATTTTGATAAATGCTAGTCCGACCAACAAAAGCAAGAAGCAAGCAGCATACGGTTCTCAAGAAGTTGTCAATGATATGCTTGCCCCAACGTCGATGTCTGGCCGTCTAACCCCTCTCACTTGGTGGGCTATGGAACAGAAGAAATTCAGCGACTAATTGAGTGGTTCAGACTATTGCTCCATACAGCAGGCTGCAACATCGATGCAGTCCAAGACCAGTGGGTGTCTATGAAATTTTTGATAAAGAGCCAGTTTCAGAAGATGGACAGCATCAACGTTTGGGAAACATTACTAACCAAGGCTCCTTACAAAGAAAACTTCAAAGACGTTCTTCATATCGCGGAAATTGTCCTTGTCCTACCTATATCAGCTGCTCAATGTGAACGCGCAGTGTCCGCCCAGAATCGAATAAAAAGCAGCGTTTGCGCAACGCTTGCAACATCAGTCCTGGAGGATTTAATCCGCTTATCGTCAGAGGGCCCACCTGTCACCCACTTTGATGCTGCTCCTTGTGTTGACCGTTGGTTTGTGCGTGACAAGGCTAGTGAAGAGCGCGCGAGGAGACCTCACTTTAAGGATTGAAAACTTTGTTTTCCATTTAACACTTCTTTCTCATACTTTCTTACAAGTGCACCACAAAAAAAATTGATCAGGGGCAGCACATCTATCATGGCTCTTATTTTACTCAGCTAGTCAGGAGTACTAGTAAGCGTTAACTTAGCAATTCACGTTCACGAGATCAGGAGAATTCAAGTTTACACATTATAAAATTTAAAATAATCAAATCAAATCAAGATCGTTATTTTTGCCATTTGTCCCAATGGTAAGTTATTGAGCTGTTTTCAACTGAGGTAACTGATTGGGTTGAATGAGGCAGTTGCATCAAATAATATAGGTATTTCAATATTACTGTTCTGAACCGGCATGTAATATAAAATTGTTACCGTTTAGATGTTACATGTGTGCATTGTTTGTTATGAAGACTTCAATTTGTAACTTTCTGGCAAGTTAAGTATAAATAAGTTTTTGTTGATAACCTTCGAAAACCTGAAACAAGTTCTATTTATCACATCATGTCAGTAAAAACAAAATCATTTCCTGTGATTAACATGTATCACCATGTATATTGGACATTTCCAAGTCCTACATTGGTACAATATTTGTCAGTGGAGATTTCTTGTGCATTGTACAGTACTGTACACTTCTTTAAAAGGTCGCACTTGACTACTACATAAGACTACGTCTCTGCAATTAGCCTGCGTAGCAAGCGTTTCCGTGCGGTTTAGGAGCAAAGAACGAGGAACAAGAGTCAACGACCACGCGAAAATCATTTCTCACGCGGCCAAAACCGAGAATGCCGTTCCTCAGTCTTTCTTTGCTCCGAAACCAAACGGGAACGCTTGCTACGCAGGCTACTCTGCAATTTGAATATCTACATCGAAAACGTTGATACGAAATGCTGATTGGCGGAGATGACATTAGTAATGACGCCATTACCCTTGGAACGTGTTTTTCAATGTTTCTGAACATTCGCACTTGTTTCCGCTTCGCGCTGATTGGCGAAAATCTGACAGCTCAGTCAACAGGGAGCCACAGTGGAATTGGAGGTGGAATTTAAATTCCAGTAGCCTGCAAGAGCATCCGTTTTTTTTGGCTTTAGTTTCTAGTTTCACCCGCCGAGAAAAACCTATTTTTCGGAGGGAGAGAAACGACGACCAGAGAGACGTCTGCTGTTCACAGGCTACAATTCCAGAGACGTAGTTGCAAGTTCTCCTTCCTTTTCCTGCCCCTCCGCCAGAGTGCCCCAGAGAGCTTGCTCGCAGGCTATGACATTAAAGTTTGGTTTTCTCTTAAAATGGTCAGTCTTCCATCATTGAGTTCTTTTTCCGTGTTGTATTTGAGTTCCGCTGCCATTCATTTTCTGTTGTGACGTCCATAAATGTTTCCTACAAGAACTCCAAAAAAGCCCAAATCAAATGAGATTTTAAGTCCTTAAACTGACGTTTTTATCTCTAATGACAGGTCTTGGTCAATCAAATTTGTATAATATGCAAGTTCTTCCCGTGAAAAATTGTTCTGGAACTAAAAAACAATTACATCAAGTAGCTTAAAACTGATGGATCGCCCCATAGTAGAGCAGCGATATTTTACTCAATACTGCGCCTTTGAGTGGCAAGACGATCTGGTAATGAATCGCTATCGGCCACGTTGAGACGTTGATTCCTTTGTATGTGCAAATTCGCAATCGCGTTTGGCTCCCGCTTGATATAAAGTCCAAGATAGCGGTTGGAAACTCGTATTTACTGATAAAGTTCGGCTGGGCCAAATTATTTTGTATCAGTAGGTTAGTTTTTTGTTTTAGTATTTCTTACTTACTTGTGTGAATGTGTCCCACGCGACTAGATACAGGATAATCAAACGATTTTAAACACTTTCAACCAGCCCCAAATATTATTTTGGTTATTCAAACTGGCGACTAAAAATTTGCATCTGGCGACTAGATTTCTCTAACTGGTCGCCAAAAGGCGACCTAAGGATTTTTTTAATTTCGAGCCCTGTTAAAGCGTTCTTGAAGAGTCGTACACCTTTGAGTAGGGCAGAATATTTCAGAGATCTATTTGAGGAGGTGGGATACCCACTCACTTCAAGTTCGCACATGAGACAACTGATTCCTTTCATCCTCGAACAAGAATACGAATGCATTTGCCAAGAAGTGAAGGGAAAAGATGTTGCCTTTATATTTGATGGAACTGTGCGAGATGGGGAAGCATTAGTTGTTCTGGTTCGTTTTGTGGAATCATGGACAATAAAGCAGAGGCTTGTGAGATTGAGACTTTTAAAAAGTTCTGTAAACGGTGACGAGCTAGCTCACATAATTATCGAGGTGTTGCACAGAAAAATCAATGTTCAAGAGAACAGTCTTTTAACAGCGATGAGAGACAGAGCTTCTGTTAACAAGAAAGCTCTGCAGACGGTGTCTGTGCTTTATCCTGATATGATTGATATTGGATGTATTTCACATTTCCTGAACAAAGTGGGAGAGAAATGCCACACACCAACACTCAAGCTATTTATGGCAACATGGAATCTCATATTCAGCACCAGTGTTAGAGCTAGAAATATTTGGAGAGGCATAAGTGGACAGTCAATGCCAAGGTACAATTCCACAAGATGGTGGAGTTATTGGGAGTGTGCAAGGGTAATGCTTCAAGAATGGCAGCATATCAGAACTTTTCTAACAAGCAATGAAGATTTTGCAAAGACCTCAAGACAACGAGTACTCCAGATATTTGACGTGAACACAAATAAGCTTAAGATTGATCTAGCGTCAGTGATGGAAATGGAGGACCATCACACCTGTGATCACGCTAAAATTTGTGATCACCTTGCCATAATGGTGTGATCAAAGTATGATCACGTTCTTTAACTGTGATCACGCTGAGATTAATTAATGATCACGTTTCCTTTGCCACATTTGTAATCACACTGTGATCACATGGCTACGAAATACAAAACCTATACTTGAGGTTTGGTGGGGCTAACTACATCCCATAGGTTTATGTAAATGTTCTATCCATCAGTCAGGGCATACCATGGCTAAAACGTACAAAAGCTAAAGAGGTTTGTCGATGACCGTTAAACAAAGGTAAAAATGATATGAATGTGAACTGGTTTTAGACAAAAACGCCAGTAGGTAATTAGATTCAATACAAAATTTTCACCTTCTGTCATTTCTAAAAGTTCATAGGGTAACAATTAATGATCGTTCGAATTTAACTGGTCTTTTCTTGCTAGTTCTGTCATTCGCTTCTCATCTCCATGTTCTACATATGTCGTCATTCATTGCCCGTCAGCATATTTTGAACAAATTGTACATAACATTTTCGTAACAGGAAATAAGTAACATTCGTGAATTGTTCTCTAGTATTCCATGGTATCCAAAGACGTTCAACCTGCTCGTGATTCGAAAAAAAGAGAATCTTCAAGGTACGAAAAGCGTTGTAGACTAGGCACTCTATATTTGAGAACTGGTATGTCAAATTTCCTAGGGAATAATGAATGTTGATGATGCGCGATTCTTCGTATCCTTCTCGAAATTACTGCCCAAGTCGAATAAATGACTTCCAAACCCGGAAATTAAGGTTGTTTAGAATTGGCGAGCTCTGGCTCGCTTGTTCGCTCGATCAACTACCTTCATTTTCTTTCAAGACTCATAAGACTCGCTATTTCGAATTCTTCCTTAAATTTTCAATTACATCAACTGGTATAATACAATGTTTTTCCTTCTTACTATGACCTTTCCTTTAATATCTGAAATCTTCAATATTATTTTCATACTACATGTTAATTAAAAGAATTTGAATGCGTTTTCGAAGTTTGAGAAAGGTAACTGGTTCAGCGAATTACGTTGTCATATAGTTTATAAAGATTGACTATTAGAGGGTCTGTAGCAGCTCCATAGAGTTACCATGACCACAGATGGGACTTAACAAAAAACCCGTAAAAGTGGCCTGAAAATACTTTTACCAAACACAAAAGTACTACCCTTCTCAAATGATCGACAGGGTTGTAATATTTTGCCATTGGACACCCTCCTAAATCAAGGAAAACCCTCTGACATAACGCGAAACCCAGAATTCACCCCCGAGCAGTTTGCGCGCAAGATTATAAAAAGCCTCTTATCATTTTACCAAAACCAAGCAATGTTTTGTTCCACTGTCATTCCGCTTTTGTGGAATAGCAAAGAGAAACCTGAATTTAATATTGCTTATCTTCATGCAACAACTGCAACAAAAGAGAAACCCGAGATTTGCAATTAACTTTTGTATTGTATTGTCTGTCTTTTTAAGGTCCTCTTAGTAAACTCTAGTGCTGAGCTGACTCCACCGCAAACAAGGCTTGTTAAGAGAGGCGTCAGGATCACTGCTGGGGGAGATGACATTGGACCCCAAAAAAGTGGAATTAGGAAGCGAGCAGATAGGAAGCGGTGCTACGTCACGAGTGTTCAAAGGTACGTTTTGTAGTGATACGGGTTCTATTGAAGAAGCTGCCTGTAAAGAATACATTAGCCTGCATGGCAGGCCGTAGAAAGGAGCGCCGGAGTGTAAGGAGGGAGGAAGGAGGGACGGCCTGCAAGGACGCTATTGTTTCCTCCGTTTTTTCGTCCACCAGATGAACGTAAAAATCCTGATTGGTCAGATTTTATGAATTACTCAATCCGTCATTCTGATTGGTTAGCGACCTGTCATGCAAGGGCATTGGTCTTCTCAATTCAATATTCAACATGGCGGATCAGTTTGCTGAAGGAAACGATGCGATCTTTGGAAGAAAATGGAATCAAATTGCTAAAAGCAGAGCAAAAGACGGCGATCAGACATTTGTTTGAGAAAAAGGATCTTTTAGCCGTTTTACCAACAGGCTATGGAAAGAGTGTAATCTTTCAGCTTCTTGTGTTGCTCGCGAAAAGAGCAGGAAATTATGCTTCTTTGTTAGTCATAATGCCTCTTGTCAGTATCATTAACGACCAGGTTATGGAAGTCGAAGCCATTAATTTGACTGCTTGTAATTTGGCTCAGAAGCTAGGTAATTTGGAAGACATCGAAGGAGGGAATTTTAATGTTGTCTATGCATCAGCGGAAAGTGCCACAGATAAGCGATTTCTTCAATCACTGAAGAAGAACACTACTTTCAGTAGCAGTCTAGTGGCTTGTGTTGTGGATGAGTCGCATACAGTTGAAACATGGACCGGTTTAAGGTGAGAAATTGTATATTTTAATATACAAATGATATCCAAATCGTCAATGTTGCATTTAGACAACACATTGCAATGAACTGCTGACCAAAGGATTCTGGCTGATGCACCCTCTCTCTGTATGCCACAGCGTAACTGTTCCTCTTGGATACCCCAGAATATGCTTTGCTATGAAACACCTGCCTCCCAATCTTTATCCTGCTGAACCTTTTAAGTGTACCAAAAGGTATCTCCCCAAGGACCTCAACCAGTTTGGCCTTAACATTCCTTGCCAATGCACACTTGCTAGCAGCACCCATCCTGAAAACACCATTGCAATAAACTGCTCTAAAAAAATCGCCGGTTTTTCCGCGGTCGTCAAATTGTAGAGATTTTTTGCTCTTCACATTGGACGCTTCCATTACTTTTTCTTTTCTTTTTGTTTCAGGAGAATTAGTTCAGGAGAATTAGTTCTTACGCTTTTTCGATTAGGAGGACTGCTGCGTGCTGCAGGCGACAAAACGTCGAGTAACTTTCTCTTCGCACCTTCGGAGTTCTCCTTGTTTTCTTCTTTCTTCTGCGCTAAACCTGTAGTTATGAATGGGAAAAGTTCAAACAAGTTTTTGATCTTTTGATAACAGGCATTGCAGGCCACTTGCGACTTGTTGTTAGAAGCAATCACTGTTATCCCAACGTTCTTCAGAGATTCGCTCAAAACAACTCTGAATATTTCTTTTCTCGCCGACGGTTTAAATATATTTGCACACGATTTCGCCACACAGTTCCCATATGTCACCTTCAGATTCGCCTGGCAAACTCTACAAACATCGTTACAATTGTTTTCTTTTTTGGGCTGGCCTCTTTTCCCTTTTTCCATTCTCCAAAGATATTCAAATTATTTCATTTTCTCGCGCAAAAAATGAAAACAAGACATACGGAAACCGGAAACAGGTACAGAATTTGCTGCCAAAAAAGCGGCGTGATTCTGATTGGTTAATTTTGACAGCCAGACATTCCACAGTTGAGTGGGTTTTGCATATTTAATTAGGGGGCGGAATGAAGAAAACAATAGCGTCCTTGCAGGCCGTCCCTCTTCCCTCCCTCCCTACACTCTGGCGCTCCTTTCTACGGCCTGCCACGCAGGCTAAGAATACATGGTATCCATAACCCCTAAATATAAGCTAAAACTGTGTAAGGAAATCAGTAAGTACTATGGGGCGCCGTATTGGACATTATTGCGATGTGTCAAATAATTTGCTAAACGTCAAAAATACATGCCAAACTTTTTATTTCATATGGTAAGTTTGTTGGAACCATAGCAAACTCCGAAAATTCATTCCGAACTCACATCTCCGTTTCCTTTTTGCCACCAAGACATTCTAAACTGCATTCCGTGTGCTAAACTTTATTTCGCGTGCTAAACTTCATTTCGTATGGTATGATGCATCACGTGCCTCGAGTTGGACACATGTCAATTACACGAGGCCTGAAGAATCTCACTCAGGCACTCGTGTTCAATATGGTGGGAGAGAGGACGAAAGCTCTAGAAGCTTTGGCCAATATCGCAAGGCAAGCAAACAGAATACTAAATCAATATGACAGCGGTACATCTAGTGCAGTTGAAAATCAGTTGACGACACCTTCACCTAGAGCTCAAATGGCCTCGAGGTCAGCGAACACAAACTCGTCTGCCACCTTGCGTTCGTCAGGTTCATCGGAAAGTGTAACTCAGGCACTACTGCGATCATTTCCATCATTGGCGGCGCGAGGCTCAAGCAAACGACAAAGTTCATCAGCTTCTGGCTCAAAGTCCAAGAAAGGAAAGTCTTCAGTGAATACTGTGCATAAAGATATTGTCTTAATTCCTGCTCCTGAGTATAAAACTGTTCCCACTCATCGGACCCGTATAACCTTGGAGAACGACGGCTTCATAGCGCACCAATTTCCTGTGGATAAAAGCTGGGATATCGGACAGCTAAAGGCAGAAAATCGAACAGGTATTTCCCATTTGTTAAGGCTTGCTATGGGGAACTGGTTGTGCCTAACGTACCAGATTCTATTTCCATGACTGCAGAAAGAGTCTTAAGCATTGTTGGGCAGGGAAGTATATATCTGCTCCCAGAGAAAATCCTGGTTGACAGTACAGGTGCCACAGAAGGTGACGGAAGTGACTCAGAATTGGAGAAATGCCCATGGGAAGAAGAGGGAAGTGCTGTGGATGTTGTCAGTGTAGATTTAACAGATCAGCAACCATCCACCGGGGGGCCATCTACTTCAGCAAGATTAACAAAGGAAGAGCAAAGAATGAGGTTAAAGTGCTAATGAAGCGAAAAAAGAGTCAGATCTTTTTCACTTCTACACTTAGTCCAATGTATTTTAGAGCAAAAAACCTAATAATGCAAAAAATTTGAGCTTATCTTGATGGCTTTTTTTAATGCAAAATCTCCGTGATCGAGGGCGACAAAAGCCAGATCTAGTGCCCACGAATCTATCAGCGGTAGTACGCGTTGTGACGTCACCGGGTGGACTTGTGAGTTTCTTCGGTAAACGAAGTGTTTAGCTTGATAACTTACATTGCACGTGCAAAAATGGCTTCCTTTTCTCGATCATCGAGCGAAGATAGCGAGCAGGAGAGGGGATCCGAAGATTCTGATCGCATTTTGATGGCAGGTGGGCCAGTTGAACCTTATCAAGACGAACCACTTGCCATTCACAATAGTGACTCTGATGAGAGGGACTCGGAGGAAGATGAAGATGGTTCGTCCCCTGCAGTTTTAGAGTTTTGCTTTTTTTGTAGACTAGTTTGCCTACTTTGTTATTAAACTTTCTCACCTCTTGGTCAATTTGTTTCCCCATTAAATTTCTTATTCTGAGTTACTCGTTAGCGTGAGGGAATTTCGTTGCTGCAGAGAGGTCCTCCCAGCTGTTGCAAAATTAAACTTCCATGGCATCGAAGCAAGATGTGTCACGGAACATCCTGATTTTGCGGCGCTTACGAACACTACAGTTCTTCAGCAGGTCGGTCCCCTTCTTCGAGGAAAAACAGGAAGAAAGTACAAATATCCTGGAACTTAATGGTACCTCACATTACATTATATTTCTAACAAATAAGCCCTTAGATTCAAATTGAAACTACTTCTCGGTGCCCTGTTCCTTTTGTATTCTTAGCTTTGCACTAACAAAACACATATTTTTATCACAAACGTATGTAAGGAACCTTTTATATACTAACATGCAGTCAATTATAAGTTAGTAGCTTCATAAAGTTTGACTCTCAATTAAACACCTGTTCTTACCGTGGTTTCCTTACAGCTTGGATGTGAGTTAAAGTGATTTCAGATTCACAATCAGCAAACTGAACAGTTTGCTCTGGTTCCAATCTGCATATCACTGCAAAAGGTGTTTCCTTACATAGCTGACAGAAATTTGATAGCCGATGCATACAAGGTGGTTGATGGAGCAAGAAGAATTGAATCTGACCAAAGGATTCTGGCTGATCCACCCTCTCTCTGTATGCCACGGCGTAACTGTTCCTCTTGGATACCCGGGAATATGCTCTGCTATAAAACACCTGCCTCCCAATCTTTATCCTGCTGAACCTTTTAACTGTACCAAAAGGTATCTCCCCAAGGACCTCAACCAGTTTGGCCTTAACGTTCCTTGCCAATGCACACTTGCTAGCAGCACCCATCCTGAAAACACCATTTCCAATTGGGGTCAACCTGCATAGGATAAATGCAAGATATTGTGAATTTCCACTGGGAACTAAAATGCACACTAGTTCCTTATAACATGATTCAAATAAGTACAACGATGGTGATATAACTGAAAAGATTCCACTCTGGATTATATCAGGCCTGAACTACAGTACATGTAAGGGTTAAGAGAATATGAAGTCAAATTTAAAATAAATTAACCTGCATACAATTTAAAGATACATCTAGTATAAATAAATTCAAACAGTCAGTAACTTACTTGCTCTGTACCCCAAATTTCAGCTAATTATATTCTTAAATGAAATTTGGAAGTCACTGATTAAATTGTTATAATTGTGAACATACCTGTAGCTACATGTGCCTTGCAATTGTAATGTAAAATAAATATTGAATAAAAACATCTGACATTTTTCTTCCTGTTTTATGTATGGGAAAAGTGTGTGGGCTGTTGTTACCTGCATATCAATGTTCTAGGAACCATGAAACAAGGACTTCAAGTCTTCATTAGCATCCTCAAATTCAAACGATGAATTTCCCCACAGAGGACCAAGCTGCACCACTGATCTTTGCACATGTAGCAAATTGTGCACATTAATAAGCATATGACGCTCACTTGCAACAACAGATAAATAGTTATAGTGTTTGGGATTTGTTCATCACATAATTTACAGCTTGGGGTTTGGCCCAGTTGCTGTCATCCTACTTCTTACAACTGGGTGGTTGAATACTATCACATCGTTAGCAATTTTAGACAATGAGAATTGGATAAAATTATTGGCAAGCTGGCCCTACCCATTATGAAGTCACTTTAACGAAATTATCATTCTGTTCACACAACCATGTTAATGTCATAGGAAGTGATAGAACCTTATCAGAATTCCAGACATGGAAAAATATATGATTTTAGATTGTTCTCTGTGTGAGCCATGTAACAGATATTTTGTCTTAAATGTTCCTTACATTTTAAGTCAATCCAATACTGATAACGAAAGGCCTGATTAGAGTGAGAAATAAATAGCACCATATATTATTATTATTATTATTATTATTATTATTATTATTATTATTATAAGAATAGAAGAAGATTTTGAATTGTGATATTTTCCACAATAGAGAAATTGAAAGACAGAAGTCATTTTTTTGACTATTTCTAAGAAAGCACACTGTAACGTTGAGAAATAAGTTGGGGTAGTTTGCCTAAAAAGCTAAATGCAATTGAAAATTTATGTTTGGACACAAAACGTTTCCCGCAGTTTTGACTGAGAAACGCATGCCAGGTTAAAAAAAGCAAAATCCCGCTGCAGTTTTCATATTGCCTCATTTCGTTCAGTTATAATCTTTGCATGACTATAATAAACAACATTCTTCCGTTTCAGAATATTTGTTGTCACAAGCATGACATATTTTACACATATTCCTTGAAAATCAGTATGCTTCCCGTCTTTATACCCTTTTCAGGGCCCCTTAAGTAAATTTCTGAAGGGTTACAAAGGATGCTTTGACGACTTCAACGTTCCTTCTCCTAAAGATACATTAAACGCCTGGGGTGTGTGTTAATTTATTTTAAGTTTTAAGGAGACAGTGTGTGCTTTTGTAGCTCACTATGAGGATTATGAAATGCAGGAAGATCCTTGTGTGTTCAGAGAAGCTGAATACATTGGGTACCAAGGTGGTAGCTACAGGCTGATTTCAGCCAAGGTAACTCATTGTCGTACTTTGGGGAGTATAACTAAAACTTTATCTTATTGAGGCCATAGTCCAGCTGTGGTGGGACATTGGAGAATAAGGAAGTTAATATCTACAGAACAAACCGATGCGTTGTTTTGGTATTATTTTAATTAAAAAAAGAGATCTAAATTCCTGTTATACTTTATCTTATTAGAAAACCGGTTTCCTTCTGTCAATATTTCATGTTAAAATGAATGATACAAAATGAGGTGTATTATATCAATTACCGACCTGCGTTGTAAAATTTATGCTGCACCAAAGAACTAATCAGAATGCTCCTTTTCATCATGGAACAGTTTGTCATTCCCTTGTGTTCTCAATGTTTTTAATTGATTACAGTCGAACTTCTCCATAACGTCCACCTTGATGGCCATTATGGGGAGGTAGGGGGGTGGGGCATGGTGGAGGAAGCCGGGGGAGATTCTTTTTTAATGACGCTTATTTTAGCATATAAATGTGTAACAAACGAAATATAAATCAATAAAACGGAAACCAAAAATAATGTTCAGTTGACAAAACAAATCGACTAAATACATCAGTTTGAATTTAATCAGCTTCATCTTCGGCAACAGTGACGTCTCCATCGCTTACTTTAGGTAGCGTGAGAAGCTCATCTCTGACTTTGTTCCACTTGTCAACATGACCCAGCTTGTGATAAATTGTCCATTGTAGAGAGGTCAGATGCCGGCTTTTATGGCCGTTGCCGTTGTGGAGAAGGTTAAAATAAGAGTGAACATATGGACTGTCCGCTGGGACAAAATGTATAAATGACCGTTATACAGAGGTGGCCGTTGGTGGAGGTTCAACTGTGTTATTTTTTTTTTAAT
>NC_090884.1:25712366-25727366 GCF_036669925.1 Montipora capricornis
TCTGACATTTGAATTCTATCTCGCTTTTTGGCCTCTGTTCGGGAGGCTATTAGTAGGCAGTCTAAATTATGCATTTGAGTTTGGAGAGCTTTCAAATTCACAGAAACAAGCCATAATAACCTTAGTAGAGAAGAAAGGGAAGGATAAAAGGATTAAAAACTGGCGACCCATATCCTTCATTAATGTTGATGCGAAGATTGCTTCTAAAATCCTAGCAAAACGTTTGGAAAAGGTTTTGCCTGAAATAATACACTCAAATCAAAACACGTCTGTTAAAGGGAGATCTATTTTTGGTGCAATCAGAACAATTGATGATGTGATTGAGTATACCAAAGAGAAGAAAATATCTGGAATTTTAGTGGCTATTGACTTTGAAAAGGCCTTTCACACGCTTCATTTTAATTTTTTTAATAAGAACATTACATAAGTTTAATTTTGGCCCTTCTTTTATTCAGTGGATTCGAACACTGTATAAAAATATATCGAGTTGTGTAATGAACAATGGCTTTACAACAGGCCCCTTTTCGTTGAGCAGAGGTGTACGTCAAGGCGACCCACTTTCTCCCTATCTCTTTATAATTGCGTTAGAAACTCTAGCTATTAAGATTACAAGCGATGATTCAATCAAAGGTGTTTGTACTGGGGGATACTATTAGACCTACTAAGTGCCTATTCGGAGTAAACAGTGTGGATTTCCTAGGCCATCAACTGGAGCAAGGAATGATTGTTCTACATCAGGATAACGTGGAGAAAATTAAAGATGCCCCAAGGCCAAGCACAAAGAAACAACAGCGATCATTTATGGGTCTAGAGGATACTACAAAGATTTCATCCCCAACTATGCAACGATCGCAGTGCCCTTATCTGGTCTCACACGGAAAGGCCAACCCAGTAAAGTTGAGTGGGGTGAAGCACAAGAGAAAGCCTACCGAACAATCAAGTCTTACCAAAAAGTGAGCCTATTCTACGGCTCCCCAATCCAGCTAAAACCCATTTCTTACGGACCGACGCCTCCAACAGTGGAATAGGTGCAGTATTAATGCAGAAACATGATGAGAAGTTGCTTTCTGTTCGCTGCGCAAGCAAGAAATTGACAAGTGCAGAAAGGAACTACTCTACAATTGAGAAAGAATGCCTAGCGATTGTATGGAGTATCAAGACATTTCATCGTTATTTGTACAAAAATTCTTTTGTTCTTCAGATGGACCATGAACCCTTAAAGTACATGAACAGTGCTAAGTTCGCCAATGGACGTCTTATGCTTTGGGCTATGTTTTTGCAAAGTTATTCATTCACAGTTGAAGCCATTAAGGGGTCAGAGAACGTTGGAGCAGATTACTTAAGTCGTGCTGAGGAATAAGTTTATTGGCATTGAACTACCCCTTATTTGGCAATTTTTCTTGTTTAGGATAAATTCAGGAAATTTCTCCTGAAAAGGGTTGTGTTACGAAAAAAAGCATTGCGTGACCAGCGTTACTTTCTAGAAGCTTCCCGAGAGTTCGTAGTTTGTTTATTTTTACGTTCGTGCGTAAGAGTTTCTAAATGGGTGTTTTGTAATCTTTCTATAATTAGATTGTTTACTGTTTCAGAAAGTTCTAGAATCTCATTGTGAAAGTATATAAGTAAGTGAGTCTGAGCTATGAGTTTTAACTAGTTTTGCAGAAGCGAAGAGAGTTGGCATTAGCCATGTTTAGTCAAGTGTGACAGAAGCAGTGTTTATTAAAGTTGTGTGCTGTTTAGAGTTTTACTTCGTGGAAACTTCGTTCACCCTGCAGTCTTAAATGGTAGCTAAATCGGAATCAATATCAGGTGATAGCTGGTGGAAAGAAGCAGTTTACAACGAGCGTAACTTCCGTTTGGAAATCACCATACCGATCAGCATAGAGTTACATAACAAACAAAACTTCATCACCTACTTTAACCCTGCCAAAACTTAAGTTGAAAGTTATCACTCTCCAGCAAGCTTATCATAGTACGGTAATCTTTGGGCGTTTAGAATAGTGAAAAAAGTATTATCCTTGGTAGAGCTTCGATTCTTGGTTTATCAAGTTACATGCTGTTTAGAGTTTTACTTCGTGGAAACTACGTTCATTTTGGAATAAATCTTGTTGCTGTTCCGAAAACCCAGGGTTCAGTTTAGTTTGCAAGCTACCCATCCTCAAAAGATCGAACTCGTAACAAATACTTAAATTTGGTATGGCTGTAACATGTACGTGTTTTCAGATAGTGCCTGTACAACCTACTTTTATCAGCAATAGATACCTTTAATCCCAGAGTAATCCAGGCCTTTGTTTGGAATTTGGATTCCTATCGCGTGAGTGGCTTAAAGGGTAAATGACTATTAATGATATTGCTTACTTTTGCATAAAACTTATCAAACATTTCAGTAGTATCTGATGGTCCATGAAGTAAATTTGACCAGTCAATGGATCTAAATTCATTCAAAAAAGCTTCTTCATTATAAATTAGAATAATCTCGACTAAAGCTTTTCTCTTTCTGTTTTGAAAAAGCAAACCTCTCAATGATGAGAAAATTAGGCAAATGTCTGTTATATCATATAAAAAGTTTCCACTGACTGTTTGATATTCGATAGAGTTAAAGAATATATTATCAATCAGTGTAGACGAATGATTGGTAATTCTTGTTGGTTCAGTATGTGGGGTTCCAAAAAAAAACAACTCAGAGGGTTAATAAAATCCTCTGTTAAGGAATCTTTGCTGCCACCATTTGAGAATTTCATGAGATATGGAAGCAATGGGCAGGCTGGTCCCCTAGTATACATAATGTTTGCAACGTGAGTGACAGTGTTGTATCGGTGAGAGGTTGTAGGGGCCCATAGAACATGTTGTAAATGTTGTAAACAACTTGTGAAATGAGTATTGCGGATGAGCGATTTAAGTGAGTATCGCCCATGAGCTTGTACATGATGAAACATCCGATGAAGTTTTAGCAAGATGTTAAATCAACTTATCGTTTGCTTGGTACGAAAAAATGGCAATTATCAAATTAGAATCACTGGAGTAATATCATGGAATTTGTCACAGTTTCCTTAACGTTTGAGCGATTAGCAATGTCCATGGAATTGAATTCAATAACTGATTATTACAGGTCTCTTCGGTTTCCTTACTGGACATGCTTACTGAACTTTGAAGGTAACATATTTGTTTTAATCGACTTCAACACTGTTGAAAAATTAAGTTATTGAACTAGATTTGTTTTCGTCAATGGTGTGGTCAACGTCACATCACGCAACAAATCTAACAAATTTCCCTAAGGGGCAAGACACAGAAATGTTTCTGCAGTCTTAAATGGTAGCTAAGTCGGAATCAATATCAGTAATATTTTTTAAGGTGATAGCTGGCGGAAAGAAGCAGTTTACAACGAGTGTAACTTCGTTTGGAAATCACCATACCGATCAGCATAGAGTTACATAAAAAACAATACTTCATAACCTACTTTAACCTTGCCAAAACTAAAGTTGAAGGTTATCACTCTCCAGCAAGCTTATAATAGTACGGTAATCTTTGGGCGTTTAGAATAGTGAAAAAAGTATTTTCCTTGGTAGAGCTTCGATTCTTGACGAGGCCATGCTTAGGAGAAAGTAAGTCCCGTGTTAATTTCAAGAATGGTCACAGTGCAAAAATTGTTTCTGTCTCTCGACAGGACACTTTTGTCAGGCCGCAGAAGAAATTTTAACACAGCAAAGCACAAAGAATGCACTTCAATGAAATACTAGTCTTAACGTCAAATTACATGTACCAGTGGGTTTGTACTAGGGTATTTGTAACAGCCAAAAACAGATATTTACTAGCAGCTTTTCCAAAATAAATTTATGCTTTGGAAAGACCAAGAAATGTGTTACGATACACCCAAATTGCATTGATAGCTGTAATCGTGTTTATGTACACAAGAGATAACAAAGAAAATATTTGCTGGCAAATAGTATTTTTATGCTTCTTCATCCCATTGTGTACTTTTATTTCTGTGGGAGCCCGGTGGCACTTATTGGGATTGTACTCAATACCCCCTTAGCATAGTTGTGCTTACTATGTGACCAGGCTTTCACGTGAGCGTCACTTCATTTCATCTGGACAGTGGTTAAAGACGTGTTTATTTTGCATCTTGCATTTTACATTTTCATTCATCATTAGAAGTGAGTTTTATTGATCTAAACAGTTCCTTTTTGGCCTTCTTTGTCTTTGGAAATCCCCTGTGCTTCTGTGCATGTTCGATTGGGTTGTTTCTTTTTAGTTGTATACAAAAATTTGGTTTTATTAACGGAGTTGATAATGTAAATTGGCCACAGTACAGAGATTCTAAAAGCTGACGTTTTGAGCGTTAGCCATTCGTTGCTCTGATGAAGGGCTATTATGATGAAAACTTCCGTTTCTTACACCAGTCTCAGGTCACATCTCTTCCCTGGGGAACTATACATTGAGAGTTGTGGTTAAAGTCTCAGATCAATCCTAAAAATCTATTTCAGCTCCGGGCGTTGCTAAGATCCTTGATATTCCTTGAGGTTATTGTTTCAAGTTTCACAGGGAGGTTATTGTGCAGGATGCTCTTTTAAGCACTCATGTTCTAAATGTGATTGCCCACATCGGGCTATAAATTGTAATTTTCGTGCCTTTAGCAAAAGAAGTGCTTCCCACTTGTCCAATCAACACAGCAATAAAGTCCCTAGCAACCAGATCATCGCCCAACCTCCTTCCGTTGGAGCTTCCAGTAAACAGTGATCATTTGCCATTTTTTCTTTCTAGGTATATCCCTTCTGTGATACAGCTTCAATTATGGGTTTCCCTTGCATTATGAGAGGCCCCAAGACTCATTACGTGCAAAAAACCTACTTTCTGCAATCCAAAATCCTGAGGCAGTTGATGCCAAACTTGACAAAGAAATTGCTGTTCACCGTATTGCAGGCCCATATCCCTCGCCACTCTTTCCCCAATTTCGTATATCTCCACTTGGTTTTGTTCGTAAAAAGACAGAGGGTGAATTCCGTTTGATTCACCACCTTTCTTTCCCTAAAGGCTCGTCCTTGAATGATGGCATTTCTTCAGAATTTACTGGTGCATCCTATGCTACAGTTGAATATGCCATTCATACCATCCGAACTGTTGGGCATGGCTGTTTTATGGCCAACACAGATATTACGAATGCTTTTCGAATCATTCCTAAGATTACCACCTTTTGGGGATTACATTACTATGATCGCTGTATGCTGGTGGGTTGCTCGAGCTCTTGCAAAACTTTTGAAACTTTTTCTTCTGACGTGGAATGGAATGCCCGGGAGAAATTGTATATCGATCACATTTTGCACATGCTGGATGATTTTCTCATAGTTTCCCCCTCTCATGATTTATGTAAAAAACAGCTTGATTTATTTTTAATGCTCTGTCAATATCTGGGCATTCCTATGGCACCAGAAAAGACAATTGGCCCTTCATCAACCATTTCATTTGCAGGTATTGAGCTAGACTCAGTCCTGATAAGCTAGTTAAATGTGGTGACTTAATTGCTGGTTTTCTCAGACCTCGCAAAGTTACTTTACGTAACATAGAGTCGTTGCCAGGCTTATTGAACTTTGCCTGTACAGTAGTTGTTCCTGGTCGTGCATTTCTTTGGCATCTCATTGATTTGACAATAGGTATTCACCGTCCTCATTTCCTTATCAGCTTGACTCGAGATGTTAAGGAGGATCCTAAAGTCTGGCAGCAGTTTCTGTCTGGTTTCAACAGTCGTTCATTTTTTCTCTCTGTCGATTGGGCTAACTCACACCACCTATAACTGTGTACAGATGCATCTGGTGCCATAGGCTTTGGGGTAGTTTTTGGCAGGCATTGGTGTTAAGGTGAATGGCCCTTGAGCTGGCGCCACCGCAACATAGCATTTCTTATCCCATTGTCCTTAGTCTTTATCTCTGGGGACATACTGTTAAGAATCAGCATGTTCTGCTTTTTACTGACAATGAAGCCTTGGTCCATGTTATTAACAGACAGACTTCTCGTGACAAGGACTTAATGTTTTTTGTGCGTAAGCTGGTCCTGGTTTGTCTTAATTACAATATTTGTTTTAAATGTTAGCATGTCCCGGGCTTACAGAATAAGTTGGCTGATTCTCTGTCTCGATTACAGTTGCAGACTTTCAAACAACTGGCACCAGCTTACATGCACCAAGCTCCCACAATGATACCTCCTCATCTGCAGCCACTGAGTTGGGTTCCATTGCTTCCTTTTTGCTTCGATCCAGCCTTCAGCCCTCATCCATACCAACTTATTGGCGTGCTTGGAAGCTTTTCCATCAATATTTTGTTTCTACATTTCTCCATCCTTTTCGTGCATTGCCCATTTCACCATCTATTTTGGCCTTATTTATTGCTTATCTGTTCCATTCACGGTATGCTCTATCCACTGTGATGACGTATGTGTCATGTTTGGGTTGCTGCCATAAGATTAAGGGTTTTTCAGATCCCTCTTAAGTGTATTCGCTGGCTTTCTTTCCATTTTTACGAATTGGTGAAATGACGTCATCTAGTGGGTGCATTGGTAATCCTCCCTTGCAAATTTCACACATTAGCAAGTTCTCAGCTCTTTCAGGGAGGTGATTGCTTTCAGGATTACTTTTGGTAGTTTTAAACATAGCTACAATGCCCGCCCTTTTTCTATTGTAGTGTCTCGGCAGCCACAATCTTGCCCTGTTGAACTATTGGTTAAGTATTTAGCAATGGGAGGACCCCGACCAGGTGCTCAATTCATTACAGTGGATGGGTTGCCAGTTTCTAGATCTCAGTTTTCAAATCAGTTGTTATCTGCCATGCAGTTTTGTGGTTTGTCTCCTTCAGTTTACAAGGGGCACAGTTTTCGAATTGGTGCTGCTTCTCATGCTGCAGAAAAGGGGTTATCCAATGCTCAAATCTGCCTCTTACGGCGATGGAAATCTTATGCATTTCTCAAGTATATCAGAACGCCCAGTCTCTGCTCTTAAAGCAGGAAGTTAATACCCATCCAGCGGGTGCATGTTGCCTCAGTTAACAATTTTTTTTTCTTTCCGCCTTAAGTATTAACTACCATGGGCGGTTCCTACTTTTGGTGTACATGAAGCTATTCTTGGTTATTACTTGAATATGGACTGTTTATGTCAATAATTGTTCATTACTACAGGACTATGCATTGTTGCCCTGGGGCATTATCCAGCATGGGCGGCGCTTGCCTTTGGTCATCATTAACTAGATTACATTCAGTAAGTCTCTTTTCAAGGCCTAATCCTCAGCATATTTATTTCTTTCCTTATCCCAATGTTGGTCCAGGTCATTGGCTAGCATGGGCAACCCTTGCTCTGGGCCAGTAGTATCGACATTAAGTCAGAAAGTCTCTTTTTTCAGTTGAATTTGTTTCTGTGCTGCTCTTGCCTGGGGTGGGGCAGCACGAGTACGGTCAAATGCAGTGGCGTTTTCGGTGCCCTCACTTTTACTGGGCCAAACTTTGTATAAAGGATTTGTTTGAAGAGCATTTTTAAATAAATGTGGCTACAGGAATTTGCCCATAGCATTAGCTCAGGCAAGGCGGCATTTTTTGGGTTGTGCTTATAATTTACAGGGGAGGAAAAGGCATAAATGCACCATTTTACTCTATTTTCGGAAGTGACTGGCTGCTAAAATGGCGTTTTTGGAACTAGTGGATTTCAGAAAAAAATTAGCACTTTGATATCTTTGGATACTATTTTCGAAAATAACTCACTATAGACCTTATTCATAAATGGCGGTCAATTTACAATTCTGTTGTCGAAGTGCAAATTAGCCTACCAAGCCTCCATACCATACAGTGAATTGAAAAGAATTCTTGCTTTAAAATGAGGCTTGGTAGGCTAATTTGCACGTGGACAAAAGAATTATAAATGTGATGAATTTCAAACAACGTCCTCTCCAACACTTAAATAACGTTTAGGTGCTTTAAACAAACTTCTGAAAACACAAGCTAGTGAAATTTCCCTCTAATTTTACGAGAACTGATTGCGATTATGTGTTTATAACATAAGGGCAAAATTTTCTTGTCACTGTCGTTGTCGTTCTCTTTTGCTCTCCTCTTGTTTCCGTTCTTGTCATAGGTCCTTGAGGCATCATGTAACCTTATTAGAGCTTCTAAAGATATCCCAAAAATTGCAATACAGAGAAAAAAGCAAAAGATGTGTGAAGATGTTCAAGGGTTAGGTTCTTATCACGAGACAGAGGATTTCATAAAATTTCTCAAGGATCACTGTTCTCGTTTCATGGAATACAGTGTTGGAGGCAAGGAACAGCTTTGGGAGTTAAGTTTGGCACCTCCACTGTCAATGTGCTTGGTGTGTGAAGCCAAGTTGACAAGTCACAACACACCTTCAAGTGCGAAGTTATTTACCCTTGAGGGTCCAGTTCCTGCCACAAAAGTCTGCTTGGAATCAAGCCTTGTAAAATAACATACTGCATAGCCCATTACAAGGATTCAGAGGGATCAAGTCACTATTACCCTAAGCGATTTACAAGCAAAGTAATTGAAGTAATCAGTTCTCCCAGCAGTTGTACAACTGGTTTCCATCTCTCAGGTATGGAACAGTCGTTACTTACTGTTATTTATGCTGCATCTATAATGCCTAAAATACTGGTTCCACTTTGACAGACTAATGTATGGGTTATTTTCATATCAGCAACCACAGCTGGGTGTCGTTCAGTGGGTTTGCTGAAGCATGCAACAAAACATACAGGGTTTTTTTTTTGGGAGGTGAGGGAGGGGAGCTGTCTTCCAACATAGTTACTATGCAGTGCATTTTTAAACCCTCACTGTGTGAGTGACCTGACCCAAAATTCCATACCAGTGTATGTTAGACTTTTAAGAGGGACGTGTCCATAAGACCGTAATTCTCATTACATTAGTCACAATAGCCAAGTGGTCCTATTAAAAATTGTCAAAATTGTACTGAAATCAAGCAGAAACATCTCTGTTCCAAGATGCCCCAAACATCCATGATGTAAAGTCTTCTATCTGTCTTTAAATTAAGCTTGCAAAGACGATTCTCATGTGTGAATTATCCATCTCCCAACAGTTTCTGATGAAAGTGTAGATGTGACAACTCTTCTCTGGTGGGTGCAACATAATATCGCTGAGGAAGCACCAGGTACTTTAAAATCCAGCCAAATTTATCAAGCAAAAATTTAAGATATAACAGACAGAATGTGTCATTTTTTGGTGACCATTGGGTAGCTGAAGGATTTTTTTATAACTCTGGGCCAGGTTCCTGAAAGGTGTAATAACTCTAATCCAGGGATAAATGTGCTTTATTCCAGGCATATTTATCCCTGGAATAGAGTTATTATACCCTTCAGGACCCGGCGCCTGGTTTATAACTCTGGTTAGACTGAGAATGATCATTGCTGTACGTCAACAATAACATTCCAACAACCACTTCTAGGGTACTAGTGATTTTAGTCATTGTTACGAAAATTGCGTGACTAGTGTTACTTTCTAGAAGCTTTGTGAGAGTTCGTAGTTTGTTTATTTCAGGCTCGTGTGTAAGCATTTCTAAATCGGTGTGTTTTGTAGTCTTTCTATATTTAGATTGTTTAATGTTTTAGAAAGTTCTAGAATCTCATTTTGTAAGTATATAAGGAAGCGAGTTTGAGCTATGATTTTTAACTAGTTTTCACAAGCGGAGAGAGTTGGCGATAGCCGTTTTTAGTCAAGTATGACAGAAGCAGTTGTGTGACAGAAGTTGGCAGAGGCCGTGTAAGTTTATCAAGTTACGTGCTGTTTAGAGTCTTCCTTCGTAGACACTACCTTCGTTTTTGGAATAAATCTTCTTGTTCTTCTTCCGACAACCCTACGTTCAGTTTATTTGCAAGCTACCTGGCCTCAAAACATTCGAACTCTTAACATTGGGGGCCTGTCCGGGAGAGGAATTCATTTGTTTGCCGACTACAGAAACCAGGAAAGGACAGTTCAAGAAGAAGGAGTTACAGCTAAAGCAAGAAGAACTGTAAACCAGAGTATATTGTGTTTTTGCTGTGAAATAGTGCTATGGAAATGGAAAAGCTTTTGCAGATCGGGAAAGAATTCGGATTGGAAGGAGCAAAACTGTTCGAGTTTCTAGAGAGGAAAACAAAAGTTAGCTTCTTACCTCGCCTTTTATACCTTCGACTCTCTCTTTTCCGCCTGCTGACCTGCTCTTCAAGAGTAACAATCCTGTTCCTTAACCTCCTGTTCTCCTTCTCCAAATTATGACAGTTCAAACATAGCAAGTCCTCCTCCATTACCTCCTCATTTGAAATATTCACCTCTTTCGAGATTGCTCTTTTTGTGAGGTAGTTGCCATCAGTCTCACTCTATGGCAGCGGCTCATTCGAGGTGCCGAGAGAGCTAGAACTTGGAAAGGCCATTTCTTCGGCGCTTTGTTCTTCTGATTCAACTGAGGATGCAATCGCCTCTCTAATGGTCTAAAACAAACGAAATAAGTTGTAATAGTGTGCTATAAGGAGAGAAGCTCAGGTCACTGACAATCGTCTTACCATTCTTTTAGATCGCTTTGATACAGGCTTCTGGTTTGCATTTGGCACGAGCTTATTCGCATGAACACTCGGGAAAACATTCACTCCAAGGTCATCGGTCTTCAGCCATCTCTTTGAAGTATGGTGATTTTTTTCATCGCCCAAATCTGCTGAACGAACGAAATCTTCCCTTTTGAAATGCTCAGAGCACAGCACTGAAGACTGAGATGGTTCCCATTTCGCTCGCTTCAGCCGAACAAAATCCACCCATTTCTTTCTCCTTTTCTTGGCTTCGGGCCGATCGTCGCCGTAAAATGGCAGTTTGTGAAGCGAAATACCTTCTTCTAAATTTCTTTCGTTGCTGCAGCCGGCAGCGACACATCTCTTCGGCATTTTGAGGTCAAAAACACTCAAGTTCACTGTTGTTCACTGTAATCAAAACAACGCTGTTGTTCTCCTTTCTATGTCATAGTAAATACTAGCCCCAATCTCCCAATCACTCGGACTTGAACCAACATGGCGGCAATTATGGCGCAATTTTTTAAACTTTGGAAGTTTCTAAAAAATCGTAGAGTTGAGCAAATTCAAAAATTTTTTCACTACTGTACTACAAAAATTGCGAAAAATTATTCGATGATAAAAGTGAAATTGCGGTTGTTTTATTTTTGTGAAATCCACCGATTACTTCTTTGTTTTCAAGGAGTTTGAGTGAAAAAGTGGAGTAAAACTAAACGCAGTCAAATTTACCCCTCTTATTTGGTACTCCACTTATTAAGAGTAAAGTATACTTCCCTCCAAGTCAACAGTTTTATAGGATTGAAATCCTGTTAATGAAGGCCAGTATCTTTCCACATTTTAGTGAGGGTTAATACGATGAGGCCGCTCTGAATCTTGCTGGTTTTTTCGTTTTCAATTGGACGACGTGGTAAGAAAGAAAGATCGTTAATTATCCTCCGCCATCTTGGATAACACACTAGAGAACTAGTGAGCCGCTTTGGTCAGCAGTCACCAGTGCAGCTCTTTACTGATTTCGACGGGTCTTTCGGCGGTTTTACTCAAGTTTGAATCACAATTGATCACAATTTGTTTTTCGGTTTGTTTACTCTTTACATGCTGATCCTAAGCAAGGAAATGCTTACAACAACTCAAGCAAAAAGGTAAGCGTTAACTGAAGTATGAGCACTAATTCAGACACTGCGTACTTTTCATGAGCCGAACTTAATTCGAGTTCCACCGACACAAATTAACAAAAGGACGCCTGTTGATTCAGAAGTCGAACTTAACTGGCCCGTCCACAGCAGTTCCAAAGCCATTACCCAAAAAAAATTTTGTCAGCGATTTCCATGTAGAAGGCAAAACATGGTTTATGCATGATCATGAGGTCCGACACATGAAACGCTTGACGTCTGAAATCAAAGTCGATCCACAGCCATGCTAAAGCCGCATTCCCGTCTAGGCCAGGCAAAAAGAACGCCTGAGCCATTCCAAATTAAAATACCCGTTCTAAATTGATTCAAGGAGCAAGGATGGCACAGTCGGTTAGTGCGCGGCCTTAGTGCAAGAGGTCTTGAGTTCAATTCCTGGATCTCGCATCCTTGTTTCGACTTCTTTCCTTTCCGTGTAGCTAAGTAGCTTTAAATACCCGTAAAACGGAGCACTGATGGAGACATGGGAGTAAAATGAGCGCACCGTCGACCTCAGGTTTGTCAGTTGAATTACTGTTATGAGTTATCGACGTTAAATATGGTTGCTTTACTTTACTTTTACTTTAACCGTCGAACTTTTCATGTATTAAGTTCGGCTCATGAAAAGTATGGCGTCTGAATCAGGCCTCTGAATCAGGCCTTATTCTCTTCAAGAATGACAATTTAATGTAAGCTTATGTAGAATTCAAACCTTTTACATGCACCTTCAAGTCCCAAATTTGTCAGGCAAGGATATTTAATTTGGCTTACGTGCTTTAACAAATTGGTATGTATTTCACAACAGTAATGAAGCTTTAGATCAAATGGTTAAGCAAATGATTTGGTATTAGAGTGCTGTCATTACATGATGACAGAATGCAGAAAGCTTTAACTGTCATTTAAACTATTGTACTCAAGGCAAATAGTATGTTAATGCCTGTATGAGATTGTTATTATTGGCGTTTAAAGAAAAGAGAGCCCAAAACTAACCGTAACTCAGTTATTGAAAGCTAAACATTTTACTTAAAATGGGTGCTTAGACTTAAATACTGTTTAAATCGCTATTTGTAGGCAGTCTGCAGTTGTCATACACCATAGGCTGAGGTTTGCGCAACAAATGAAAAAAGATCACGGTTCTGATATCTGGACTAAACGTGTGGCTTTCTATCTTGATTGTGTGTCATATGCGTGTAAGAGAAATCCCTTAGACCAGGCTTTGGCTCCGAAGGAACGAATTTGGCGAAAACGAGGCGAAGGCCTCACAACTGGTTGTTTGGCCAAAGGCAAAAAAGAAGGAGCAGGTGGAAAATATGTAAGACTTGTAGAAGCTATCTCCGACAATAAAGGTGTAATTCTTTGTCATCCGTATGAAAAAATGACGGGTTGCTTTTTTGCCAGTTTCATCTATGAACGTTTTCCGACGATGTTTACGCTGTCAGATAAGGGGAACGAAAACTTATTTGTTCAAGACAATTGTCCATGTCAAAATTCCGCTTTGGCAAAAGCTGCCATGAGGAAAACCCGTGCAAATTTACTCAAGTTCCCTGCGAGATGTGCTGACGTTCTTTGCCACGAAAACCTGTTTCCTATGGTTTCTCGTAAACTACAGAAACAAGTTATTGAGCAACAAATTACCAGAGAATCATATCCTGCGTTTAAGACCCGAGTTATTAACACCTTTTATTCTGTACCAATCGATACTGTCAATAAGCTCATATCATCCATGCCTAAGCGTATTCTCCATCATAAACGTAGTACGACGTATCTGTGCAATAAACGCCGCCCCTCTTTTGGGAATAGTAACAACCTACAACCACCTTCTACTATAGCGCGTGTTATTTGTTTTCAATTAACCCAGAGATCTTTGTTTACCATGTGAAAAACTGTTCAGGTATCACGCAATCGCTACTTCAACCCAAACGTGACCGCTGATATCTTTATCGTTTTGTCTATGAAATGTTAATGTTACACTCTTTAAGAAAATAAGGGAACACTTATTTCGTGTAATGATTTCTTCTTCAGATTAAAATCGTTCATTACTCCCAGCATTTAATGTCGCTCTGATACGTGTACGCACACAAGTATGATACGATTTCCCGCCAATACAGCTACCGAGTACTCACATACCAAGAATTCCTCTTTTACACAGTCCCAGACATAATTGTTGGGACACTTATGCCTCTTCCTTTCCTCTCAATGTTGCTGTGAAAGATTCGGTGACTCAACTGCGATAAACAACATTGAGAGGGGCAGGGGACGCACGAGAAGGGAATAGAGGACGTTCGCATAAAGTGTCCCAACTAATTATGTCTGAGACTGTAGTTAAATGGAGCGTGTAATGTCTCCACCGGGAATGGGAATCGCATGACTTGCAAAAGGCATGAAATTTGTTTTGTTGTTTTTGGTATTTTTTTGGAAAACGGTAAAAGTAACAAGTGATGTTAGAACGGTTAGATGACTGAAAGATTTAGTACTGTCATTGAACTATCCCTGTATTGAAAATATGCTATCGTTTTCATTTGGTCTTGTGTACTCAAGGTTCTGCAAGAAATATTGCTTACTGCTTGAAATTCCGAAACATACACGATTTACATTTTGTCAGTGTCATTGCTGTGGGTTGGCTGGCGTTTCTCTAGGATGTCCATGCCTTGGGTCATCATTTCTCTCATGATGGCGATGCCTTTGAATATGCAAACGATTTCTGCTCTCTTTGCGTGAGCTGTAACTTCTTGAATCCTTCTTGCGTTCTGTGGATCTGTGCTGTCGTCCTCCGTCTGTGTGTTCAGAATGTCTTGTCTGTTTGCGTGATAATGGTTGTCGTGAAGTGGACCATGAAGATGATGACTATGAAGATGATCGTAGGCGAGGTTTTCCATTGTTGCGAGTGGAAGGTGTTGTAATGGTGGGTGGAAGGTCGATGATATAAAGTATGACATGGTAAACGTAATTAAAATAAAACCTATAATTACCTGGCAAGTCACGTATCTCTCGACCATTGTATAGTTCCCGGTAAATATCCGTCCTCTTTGAAAACGGAGCGTGTAATCTCTCCACTGGGAATGGGAATGAGATGACTTGGAAAAGGGATGAAATTTGTTTTGTTGTTTTTTGGTATTTTTTCGAAAAGAGTGAAAGTAACAAGTGATGTTAGAACGGTTAGATGACTGAAAGATTTAGTACTGTCATTGAACTATCCCTGTACTGAAAATATGCTATCGTTTTCATTTGGTCTTGTTTACTCAAGGTCCTGCAAGAAATGTTGCTTACAGTGAGTGCTTGAAATTCAGAAACATACACGTAAC